>NC_134353.1:344307516-344515016 GCF_048569485.1 Anomaloglossus baeobatrachus | reverse complement strand
TCAGCGATGGTCAAGCTACCGCTGGACAAACAGCGGTCGCTGCAGACAGGGGTGCAATCCCTTCTTCGGGCCCAGTCGCACCCCTTGAGGCGCCTCATGCACTTCCTGGGGAAGATGGTGGCAGCAATGGAGGCAGTTCCATTTGCGCATTCTCTCCAATGGGACATTCTCAGCAAATGAGACAAGAGGCCGACGTCCTTAAACAGGAACGTCTCTCTGTCTCTGGAAGCCGAGACCTCACTTCAGTGGTGGCTTCTCCCCACTTCTCTGTCGAAAGGAAAATCCTTTCTGCCCCCATCCTGGGCTGTGGTCACGACGGACGCGAGCCTGTCAGGATGGGGAACGGTTTTTCTCCACCACAAGGCTCAGGGAACCTGGACTCTGACAGAGTCCTCCCTTCAGATCAATGTTCTGGAGATAAGGGCAGTGTATCTAGCCCTCAAGGCGTTCCATCGGTGGCTCGAGGGCAGGCAGATCCGCATACAGTCGGACAACGCCACGGCGGTTGCGTACTTCAACCACCAGGGCGGCACTCGCAGTCGTCAAGCCTTCCAAGAAGTCCGGCGGATTCTGCTGTGGGCGGAGGCCACAGCCTCCACCATCTCCGCGGTTCACATTCCGGGCGTAGAAAACTGGGAAGAAGACTTCCTCAGTCACCAGGGCATGGACGCGGGGGAATGGTCTCTCCACCCGGACGTGCTTCAAGAGATCTGTTGCCGCTAGGGAACGCCGGACGCCGATCTCATGGCGTCTTGGCACAACAACAAGGTCCCGGCATTCATGGCACGGTCTCAGGACCACAGAGCTCTGGCGGCGGACGCCTTAGTTCAGGATTGGTCGCAGTTTCAACTGCCTTATGTATTCCCTCCTCTGGCAATGCTGCCCAGAGTGTTGCGCAAGATCAGGTCCGACTGCCGCCGCGCCATTCTCGTCGCTCCAGATTGGCCGAGGCAGTCGTGGTACCCCGATCTGTGGCATCTCACGGTGGGGCAACCGTGGGCGCTCCCAGACCGACCAGACTTGCTATCTCAAGGGCCATTTTTCCATCTGAATTCTGCGGCCCTCAACCTGACTGTGTGGCCACTATGAGACAGGCCAGGAAACCAACGTCAGCCAAGATCTGTCACAGAACTTGGAAGATCGTCTTAGCCTGGTGCTCTGAGAGGGGGTTTACACCCTGGCCGTTTGCCTTACCCAGTTTTCTTTCCTTCCTTCAATCGGGATTGGACAAGGGTTGTCTCTCGGCTCTCTCTAAGGTCAAGTCTCGGCGCTTTCCGTGTTTTTTCAAAAGCGTCTAGCCAGGCTTCCGCAGGTCCGCACGTTCCTGCAGGGAGTTTGCCACATAGTCCCACCTTACAAGCGTCCGCTGGAACCCTGGGATCTCAACATGGTTCTACGCGTCTTTCGCAGAGGGTGGCATTTCTAGTGGCGGTTACTTCACTCCGTAGAGTGTCAGAGCTTGCAGCGCTGTCATGTAAAGGCCTTTTCCTGGTATTTCACCAGGATAAGGTGGTTCTGCGTCCGGTCCCGGACTTTCTCCCTAAGGTGGTGTCCACTTTTCATCTCAATAAGGATATCTCCTTACCTTCATTTTGCTCTCATCCAATTCACCAATATGAAAAGGATTTGCATTTGTTAGATCTAGTGAGAGCACTCCGGATCTACGTGTCTCGCATGGCGCCAATGCGCCGCTCTGATGCGCTCTTTGTCCTTGTCGCTGGCCAGCGTAAGGGGTCGCAGGCTTCCAAATCAACCTTGGCTCGGTGGATCAAGGAACCGATTTTTGAAGCCTGCCGTTCTTCTGGGCTTCCGATTCCTTCAGGGCTGAAAGCCCATTCTACCGGAGCCGTGGGTGCGTCCTGGGCATTGCGGCACCAGGCTACGGCTCAGCAGGTGTGTCAGGCGGCTACCTGGTCGAGTCTGCACACTTTCACGAAACACTATCAGGTGCATGCCTATGCTTCGGCAGATGCCAGCCTAGGTAGGTGAGTCCTTCAGGCGGCGGTTGCCCACCTGTAAGAGGGGGCCGTTGTTTCGGCTCTTTTTATCGAGGTATTCTTTTACCCACCCAGGGACTGCTTTTGGACGTCCCAATTGTCTGGGTCTCCCAATGGAGCGACAAAGAAGAAGGGAATTTTGTTTACTTACCGTAAATTCCTTTTCTTCTAGCTCCTATTGGGAGACCCAGGACCCGCCCCTGTTCCCTTCGGGCTGTTTGTTCTTTTGTGTACACATGTTGTTCATGTTGAATCGTTCTTTTGGTTCATGGTTTCAGTTCTCCGAACATCCTTCGGATTGAATTTACCTTAGACCAATTTATAAGTTTCCTCCTTCCTGCTTTGGCACCAAAACTCATGGGCCCGTGATGCACGGGAGGGTGTATAGGCAGAGGGGAGGGGTTACACTTTTTAAAGTGTAATACTTTGTGTGGCCTCCGGAGGCAGTAGCTATACACCCAATTGTCTGGGTCTCCCAATAGGAGCTAGAAGAAAAGGAATTTACGGTAAGTAAACAAAATTCCCTTCTTTTATGTTCTACAGAGCGACTTGGGCACTTATATGTAGTATTCAAAGGCATGAGCGAAAAAAAGGACTCACCACGCTGGGGTTAAGCAATGAAGACAAGGATCCAGAGTATTTCGGGATGAAAAAAGGATTTAGGGACAAGTACCATTGTATGTTGAAGAAAATAGCTAAATTTTGGAAGCAATATTATCTTTATTAAATAAATATGTCCCGGGCCTGATGGGGTAAGCTTGCTCCAAAGTAGAAATGTTTGCTTGGTCCGTTCTAAAAGAGGGTATACAGCTAGCAAAAATAAAGACACCACTGCAAAATTGGCAGTTTTTCTCTTATAGGTATATTTTTGAGTAAAATGTAATTTGTTTTTTTATTCTATAAACTACTGGCAACATGTCTCCAAATTTCCAAGCAATACATTTTGTATTTTCTGAAAATGAGAAATGGTCAAAATAACAAAAAATGCATTGCTTTCTGACCTCAAATAATGCAAAGAAAACAAGTTCATAATCATTTATAATCAATGCTAATAATGTTTTAAGAGTTCAGAAATCAATATATTGTGGTATAACCATGATTTTTGATTATAGCTTTCATGCATCTTGGCATGCTTTCCACCAGTCTTTCACACTGTTTTTGGGTGACCTTATGCCACTCCTGGTGCAAAAATTTAAGCACTTTTTTTTTTTGTTTGATTGCTTGGGACTATCTTTCCTTTTAATTACATTTCAGAGGTTTTCAATAGGGTTCAGGTGTGGAGATTGGGCTGGCCATGACAGGGTTTTGATGTTGTTGTCCTTCATCCACACATTGACTTGACCTAGCTGTGTGGCATGGTGCATTTTCCTGCTGGAAAAAAACAGTCCTCAGAGTTGGGGAACATGGCCTGAGCAGAAGGAAGCAACTGTTTTTCCAGGATGACCTTGTATGCGGCTTGATCCATACATCCTTTGCAAAGTTTAATCTGCCCAATTCCAGCCTTGCTGAACCATCCCCAAATAACCGATTCACCACCAAATTTCACAGTGGGTGCATGACACTGCATCTTGTACGCCTCTCCAGGTCTCCTTCTAACCACTAGATGACCAGTTGTTGTGCAAAGCTGAAAAATAGACTCATCAGAGAAGATTACCTTACTCTAGGAATTGGGCAGATTAAACTTTGCAAAGGATGTATGAATCAAGCCACATTCACGGTTATCCTGGAAAAACAGTTGATTCCTTCTGCTCAGGCAATGTTCCCCAACTCTGAGGACTGTTTTTTCCAGCAGGACAATGCACCATGCCACACAGCTAGGTCAAGTCAATGTGTGGATGAAGGACCACCACATCAAAACCCTGTCACGGCCAGCCCAATCTACAGACCTGAACCCCATTGAAAACCTCTGAAATGTAATTAAGAGCAAGAAGGATAGTCCCAAGCAATCAAACAAAGAAAAACTGCTTAAATTTTTGCACCAGAAGTGTGAAAGACTGGTGGAAAGCATGCCAAGACGCATGAAAACTGTGATTTAAAAATCATGGTTATTTCACAAAATATTGATTTCTGAACTCTTCCTGAGTTAAAACATTATTAGTATTGTTAATAAATGACGGTTGCTCAGTGGTTAGCACTGCAGTCTTGCAGCACTGGGGTCCTGGGTTCAATTCCCACCAAGGACACCATCTGCAAGGAAAAACTGACAATTGTGCACTGGTCTCTTAATTTTTGCAGAGCTGTATATTGGACGGGAGGTCTTGTCTGCTATCCCTTTGTATGATAATTCCCAAATATTTAAAGTTAGAGACTAAACGCAGGGGGGACAGAGCCTCCAAATCAGGCATGGGGCCATGGGAGAGGAGCATCAGATTGGATTTATGCCTAATCCAGAGTATTTAGTAAAGTAAGCTATAACATCGAAAACCCGAGGAAGCGATCGCTCCACATCATCCATAAATATAATCATGCCATCTACGTATAGGCAGATTGTGTCCACCCAGTCAGCAATCCGGATGCTTTTAATCAGCCTGTCAGAACTTATCTTAATTTCTAAAGGTGCTATGGCAAAGAGGGCCAGAGACAGGGGACATTCTTGGCGAGTCCCCCTTTCTAATAAGAAAGGTTCAGGGAAATCTCGTTAATCGCCATTTTGGCTTTGGGGGCCCGATTTATAGCATTTGGATCAAAGCACAGAATCGGGGACCAAATTCAAAGTTCTGAAGACTGCTTGTCTTCCACTTCAGCGAGGCCAAGGCCCATTCATTGTCCGTCACAGTAGTACTGTATTGGACATCAAACTGAATCGTTCTAATATTAACCCCTTCACGACCTTGGACGGATCTATCCGTCCAGGATCGTGTCCCGTTAAGCCCCGCCCCCTGCCGCGGGCAGGCGGCGTGGATCGGCACACATATCAGCTGTTTTCAACAGCTGACATGTGTGCCTGCTAGCCGCGGGTGGAATCGCTTCCACCCGCGGCCATTAACCCCTTAAATCTTGCTGCCAAAGTCTGGCAGCAAGATTTAAATGCGCGCGGCCATGTTTGTTACTCACCGCCGCCCCCACCGGAAGTCACGTGTGTTATCACGTGACTATCGGTGGTTGCCATCGTAGCACAGGGTCATGTGATGACGCCTGCTGCTACGATGTTTCACTTTCATTTTCCCTCGGCCGAGAGCAGAGGGAAAACCAAAGTGACTGAATCTGCTGATTACAGCGGTATTGCTGTGATCAGCAGATAGCGATCAGCAATCGGATTGCTGATCGCTATAGCCCCCTAGGGGGACTAGTAAAATAAAAAAAAAAAGTAAAAAAAAAAGTTTTAAAAAATAAAAAAAAAAACAAAAAACCTAAAAGTTCAAATCACCCCCCTTTCCCCCCATTGAAAATTAAAGGGTTAAAAAATAAATAAATATACACATATTTGGTATCGCCGCGTTCAGAAATGCCCGATCTATCAAAATATAAAATCAATTAATCTGATTGGTAAACGGCGTAGTCGCAAAAAAATTCCAAACGCCAAAATTACGTTTTTTGGTCGCCGCAAGTTTTACGCAAAATGCAATAACAGGCGATCAAAACGTAGCATCTGCGCAAAAATGGTACCATTATAAACGTCAGCTCGAGACGCAAAAAATAAGCCATCACTGAGGCATAGATCCTTAAAAATAAGAACGCTACGTGTTTCGGAAAATGGCGCAAAACGTGCGCCACTTTTATTGGACAAACTTGTGAATTTTTTTTAACCCCTTAGATACAAGTAAACCTATACATGTTTGGTGTCTACAAACTCGCACCGACCTGAGGCATCACATAGATACCTCAGTTTTACCATATAGTGAACACGGTGAATAAAATATCCCAAAAACTATTGTACGATCACACTTTTTTTGCAATTTTTCCGCACTTGGAATTTTTTTGCCGTTTTCCAGTACACTATATGGTAAAACTTATGGTTTCATTTAAAAGTACAACTCGTCCCGCAAAAAACAAGCCCTCATATGGCAAGATTGATGGAAAAATAAAAATGTTACGCCTCTCAGAAGAAGGGGAGCAAAAAACAAAAACGCAAAAACGGAAAGTGCCCGGGGGCTGAAGGGGTTAATGGAAGTTATCTTCCCTGGCATAAAGCCTGTTTGATGTGGGTTAATAATATCTAAAATTACCAAAATCAGTCTAGATGCCAGTATCTTGGTGAAAATGTTGTAGTCCACATTGACTAAGGAGATGGGACAATAAGATCCACATTCCAGGGGATCCTTCCCCACTTTTACAAGTACTATCATATTGGCATCTTAAAAGGAGTCTGGGAGGGACGTTCCTTAGGTGGTCTGCATGAAAACCTCTAGCAGGGGTGGTAACAAAAATTCCTGATACCCTCCCACATAACTCCACTGGAAAGCTGTCTGGCCCCGGAGCCTTACCCACAGCCTTGCTCAAAAGTTTACATATCCTGGCAGATTTTTTTTTTGCTTTCTTGACCTTTTTTCAGAGAATATGAATGATAACACAAAAACATTTTTTTTTTAATTACTCATGGTTATGGGTTGTGTGAAGCCAATTATTGTCAATCTACTGTGTTTTCTCTCTTTAAATCAAAATGACAACCAAAAACATCCAAATGACCCTGATCAAAATTTCACATACCCCAGTTCTTAATATTGTGTATTACCCCCTCTAACATCAATGACAGCTTGAGGTCTTTTGTGGTAGTTGTGGATGAGGCTCTTTATTTTCTCAGATGTAAAGCTGCCTATTTTTCTTGGCAAAAAGCCTCATTTCCTGTAAATTACTTGGCTTTCTTTTATGAATTGCACGCTTGAGTTCTCCCCAGAGTGGCTCAATGATATTGAGGTCAGGCGATTGAGATGGCCACTCCAGAACCTTCACTTTATTCTGCGTAGCAAATGACAGGTCGACTTGGCTTTCTGTTTTGGATTGTTGTCATGTTGGAACGTCCAAGTACATCCCATGCCCAGCTTCCGGGCTGATTAGTGCAAATTTGCCGCCAGTATTTGCTGATAATGTGTTGCATTCATTTTTCCTTCAACTTTGACCAAATTTCCTGTGCCTTTGTAGCTCTCACATCCCAAGATCATCAAGCGATCCATCTCTGTGCTTTACTGTAGGAATGGTGTTCCTTTCATCATAGGCCTTGTTGACACCTCTCCAAATGTAACGTTTATAGTTGTGGCCAAAAGGTTTAATTTTGGTCTCATCACCCCAAATTACCTTGTTCCAGATGTTTGGGCGCTTGTCTCTGTGCTGTTTAGCGTATTATAGAAGAGATACTTTGAGACATTTGCACAGTAATGGCTTTCTTCTGGCGACTCGAGCATGCAGCCCATTTTTCTTCAAGTGCCTCCTTATTGTGCGTCTTGAAACAGCCACACCGCTAGTTTTCAGTGAATCCTGTATTTCAGCTGATGTTATTTGTGGGTTTTTCTTTGCATCCTGAACAATTTTCCTGACAGTTGTGGCTGAAATTTGTGTTGGTCTACCTGATCGTGGTTTGGTTTTTACAGAGCCCCTGCTTTTCCATTTGTTAATCACAGTTTGAACACTGCTGACTGGTATTATCAATTCTTTGGATATCTTTTTGTATCCCTTTCCTGTTTTATACAGTTTAACTATCTTTTCCCGTAGGTCTATTGACAATTCTTTTGCTTTCCCCATGACTCACAATCCAGAAACGTCAGTGGCTGGATGACAGATGCAAGAATCCCAAAAACTCTCAGCTTTTATTCACACACACAGATTACAAGAAAACCGGTCATAGGTGAGGATGTTACCTTTTATTAGCCATTCAATCCCATTTGTCTAACTTATGTGCATGTTATCAGGCCAAAATCACCAGGGTATGTGAACTTTTGATCAGGGTAATTTGGATGTTTTTGGTTGTCATTATGATTTAAAAAAGACAAAACATAGTAGTTTGACAATAAATAGCTTCACCCAACCACTAACCATGAGTGGGAAAAAAAAGATTTTATGTTATCATTCATATTCTCTGACAAAAGGCCAAGAAAGCAAAAAATCTGCAGGGGTATGTACAATTTTGAGCACAACTGTATATCTCTTCTCTGGCTCCCTTACCCGCTGTTCAGCTATATCATCGTCTTGTGAAGTGGTTAACTTGATATATGATATGATGGATATAAGGCAACTGCGTAGGTAGACTTTAAGAGTATCCCAGAAAGCAATAGCATGGCAAGACCCTCCGTGTGCCCCTATAAAGCACTTTAATTGCTCAGTGATCCAACCGTTGGGCCCAATTAATTTTAGCCAAAATGTATTCAGCTTCCACTGAGGTCTATATGTCAACCGGCTGAATGTAAGTGACAGTATTACAGGGCTATTGTGTAAGACACCTCTATTACCATGTTCAATGTCTTACACCCATATGGCCAGACCGCCCGACTCAAATATATAGTCCAGACGAAAAAGCATACATTTTAGTGGAGGAGTGTAAGGTGTATTCGTGCACATCTAGATGGCGTAATCTCCACTGGTCCAGCCATCCATTACAGTGCATATAAACTGAAAAAGTAGTGGGGGGTGAGGGTAGCTTAAGAGAGATATTGTCCACGCGTAATCTATCTAGAACATTTGTCTATGACTAGATTAAAATCCCCCATACACAGAACATGAGCGTCTGGATAATTTAGCGTGAAAATAACCGCCCCTTTAATAATTGCTAAGTTGTTAGGGGGAAGATTATAAATGCAGATAAAAGCATACTCTTGAGAGTCAATGACGGCATGCAAAAAGACAAATCTTCTCTTCAGGTCCCTACGAGCTTTTCGAAGATCCCAGCAAGATCCCCCCCCCCCCATAGTAGCTCGTATGGACCATTGTACCCACGGTTTCTGTACATGTTTAGCGGTGTCTTTAGTTAAATACGTTTCCACTACTGCCACTATATGGGGTTTGTATGCCTGAGCTGTGAGAAGACTTTAGCCCGCTTGCCTGCAGATTTAAGGCCCCGCATATTCCACACCAAGCGCTTCATATCAGAACCCATCATGACTCGTGGAATATAAGTGACCTGTATCAGGTCCACAGCCCTGGCCCCCATCCTCAGCCCGAAGATCTGTAACTGCATAGTGAGAGATTCTCTAGTGATTCCAACTCCAAACCACATACTGCAAAGAAAAAGGGCTAGCGCCACGGTCACTGGCAGAAGAGCAACAGAAAAGCCGCAGAGTACACCAGCACTGCATCAAACATTGGAACATGTCCAGTGTCCTCCAGTTCAAATTGCCAAGGGGAAACCACCACTGTAATCAGTGTTAGGTATAGATGATATAGCCACCATGGTGACAAGGAGTTCCCTTGTCTTGCCAGCAGAAACAAAATACCAAATTTCAGCCAATTTAAAGTAAAGGGTGTCCAAATATCAATATATAAATATAATACCACCACCTACTACTCATAAATAAATCATGGATTTATCTAATTAGTATCTACTTATCTTTTTATACAATGTGTGACCTGTATTTAACTTTTAATGTCCCTATGTATCTGGTAAGAGACTGCTGCAAAGTAATACTGATACCGCTATAAACCTTAAGTCTTATTGTTTCCTTTTAGTATGAATTACTCTGACCAGGCTTTTGTTTCTGAGATCCAAATCAGAGCACATATGCTGGCTCCCATTAGTGTCTTGCAAGGAGCGTATCTTTATAGTTCTGCTTTGAATCCTGAAGCTTTCCCTGCCTGCGTTGTGGCGTCATGTGACCGGTTGTCACGTGGTTCCGTGACTCATTGGGGGTGGGCTTTGGGTTTTTCCTTGGACGATGACACGCTTCTGTGTCCGCGCGCTATGCTTACTGTGCACGGCACATTCACCGCTTAAATGATCTTTTTCACTGGCCGAGGCTCTATATTTAAGGAGACCTCCTGCTGGTATGACGCCATGCAACCCTGACTAAGGCTTTTACCGTAAACGTACGTCTGGTCTGGGACCTGGCACCATTCCTGCGGGAGGAGACTTCTACAGGTTAGGTTAATACTCGTCTTTCTATATGCACCAGTGTTGATTCTGTTATTTCGGTCATTGGCCTATATTCACTTTTTACATTCTATTTTTGAGATTATCTGATTTGCTTTATTTAGTCACTAGAAGGTGCCCGATTCTAACGCATCGGGTATTCTAGAATTTATTGCGTAGTTTAATGTATGATTTTTTGTTTATACAGTTAGGTCCAGAAATATTTGGACAGTGACACAATTTTCGCGAGTTGGGCTCTGCATGCCACCACATTGGATTTGAAATGAAACCTCTACAACAGAATTCAAGTGCAGATTGTAACGTTTAATTTGAAGGTTTGAACAAAAATATCTGATAGAAATTGTAGGAATTGTACACATTTCTTTACAAACACTCCACATTTTAGGAGGTCAAAAGTAATTGGACAAATAAACCAAACCCAAACAAAATATTTTTATTTTCAATATTTTGTTGCGAATCCTTTGGAGGCAATCACTGCCTTAAGTCTGGAACCCATGGACATCACCAAACGCTGGGCTTCCTCCTTCCGCCAGGCCTTTACAGCCGCAGCCTTCAGATCTTGCTTGTTTGTGGGTCTTTCCGTCTTAAGTCTGGATTTGAGCAAGTGAAATGCATGCTCAATTGGGTTAAGATCTGGTGATTGACTTGGCCATTGCAGAATGTTCCACTTTTTTGCACTCATGAACTCCTGGGTAGCTTTGGCTGTATGCTTGGGGTCATTGTCCATCTGTACTATGAAGCGCCGTCCGATCAACTTTGCGGCATTTGGCTGAATCTGGGCTGAAAGTATATCCCGGTACACTTCAGAATTCATCCGGCTACTCTTGTCTGCTGTTATGTCATCAATAAACACAAGTGACCCAGTGCCATTGAAAGCCATGCATGCCCAAGCCATCACGTTGCCTCCACCATGTTTTACAGAGGATGTGGTGTGCCTTGGATCATGTGCCGTTCCCTTTCTTCTCCAAACTTTTTTCTTCCCATCATTCTGGTACAGGTTGATCTTTGTCTCATCTGTCCATAGAATACTTTTCCAGAACTGAGCTGGCTTCATGAGGTGTTTTTCAGCAAATTTAACTCTGGCCTGTCTATTTTTGGAATTGATGAATGGTTTGCATCTAGATGTGAACCCTTTGTATTTACTTTCATGGAGTCTTCTCTTTACTGTTGACTTAGAGACAGATACACCTACTTCACTGAGAGTGTTCTGGACTTCAGTTGATGTTGTGAATGAGTTCTTCTTCACCAAAGAAAGTATGCGGCGATCATCCACCAGTGTTGTCATCCGTGGACGTCCAGGCCTTTTTGAGTTCCCAAGCTCACCAGTCAATTCCTTTTTTCTCAGAATGTACCCGACTGTTGATTTTGCTACTCCAAGCATGTCTGCTATCTCTCTGATGGATTTTTTCTTTTTTTTTCAGCCTCAGGATGTTCTGCTTCACCTCAGTTGAGAGTTCCTTAGAGCGCATGTTGTCTGGTCACAGCAACAGCTTCCAAATGCAAAACCACACACCTGTAATCAACCCCAGACCTTTTAACTACTTCATTGATTAAAGGTTAACGAGTGAGACGCCTTCAGAGTTAATTTCAGCCCTTAGAGTCCCTTGTCCAATTACTTTTGGTCCCTTGAAAAAGAGGAGGCTATGCATTACAGAGCTATGATTCCTAAGCCCTTTCTTCGATTTGGATGTGAAAACTCTCATATTGCAGCTGGGAGTGTGCACTTTCAGCCCATATTATATATATAATTGTATTTCTGAACATGTTTTTGTAAACAGCTAAAATAACAAAACTTGTGTCACTGTCCAAATATTTCTGGACCTAACTGTATATATATATATATATATATATATATATATATATATATATATATATATATATATATATATAGATGTTGTTGTGTGTAGTTGCCAAGTGTTTGTGTAGGGTGCTGTAAATGTTCTGGGTGTTGTCTGGGTGTGGGGGGTGTGAGCGGTGTTGTTTGTGTGTGGAGCGTTGTTTGTGGAGCGTTGTTTGTGGAGCGCTGTGTGTCTGCCTCGTTGTGTGTGTGTGTGTAGTGCTGTGTGTGTTGCAGGAGTAGTCCTGGAGGAGAGGAGTATAATAGGAGGAGTAGTCCTGGGGGGAGAGGAGGATAATAGGAGGAGTAGTCCTGGGGAGAGAGGAATATAATAGGAGGAGTAGTCCTGGGGGGGAGGAGGATAATAGGAGGAGTAGTCCTGGGGGGAGGAGGATAATAGGAGGAGTAGTGCTGGGGGGAGAGGAGTATAATAGGAGTAGTAGTCCTGGGGGGAGAGGAGTATAATAGGAGGAGTAGTCCTTGGGGGAGGGGGAGAGGAGTAGAATAGGAGGAGTAGTCCTAGGGACAGAGGAGGAGTAGTCCTGAGGGGAGAGGAGTATGATAGGATGAGTAGTCCTGGGGGGAGAGGAGTATAATAGGAGGAGTAGTCCTGAGGGGAGAGGAGTATGATAGGAGGAGGAGTAGTCCTGGGGAGAGAGGAGTAGAATAGGAGGAGTAGTCCTAGGGACAGAGGAGGAGTAGTCCTGAGGGGAGAGGAGTAGAATAGGAGGAGTAGTCCTAGGGACAGAGGAGGAGTAGTCCTGAGGGGAGAGGAGTATGATAGGAGGAGTAGTCCTGGGGAGAGAGGAGTATAATAGAAGGAGTAGTCCTGAGGGGAGAGGAGTATAATAGGAGGAGTAGTCCTGGAGAGAGAGGAGGATAATAGGTGGAGTAATCCTGGGGGGGAGGTGTATAGGAGCCCAATGTGTGCGGGGGGCGTGGCCGAGCAGGCAAAGTGTGCGGGGGACGTGGCCGGGCCGAGCCGAGCGGCCTATGCGACGGTCGTCACTGTAATGATGTAATTTTGGAGACAGACAGACAGAATAAGGCAATTATATATAGATAGATTGGTGCTTTACTACTACATTTGCCCTAACTGGTCTCCTCTGCTGCTGTGGTCTGCCATCTAGTACACCGTCCTTGTATGACACCCTATATTTTATGTATTTCACAATAAAGATTTATTATTTTACCTTCTTAGTTTGGTTCATATTCTTGTGATTTCGTCTTAGCTTGGCAGCACAGTAGACTGGGGAGGGCTACAAGGAAGATATTCGCTCTGCCTTCCCCGTCCTGGCATCCAAATAAACTTGGTCAAGGTGGAGAAATTAAAGGGAAACTGTCAGGTCCAATATGCACCCAAAACCACAAGCAGTTCTGGGTGCATATTTCTAATCCCTGCCTAACTGTCCCTGTATACACTAGCATAGATAAAGAGATCTTTATAGAAAAAAGTTTTTCTAAAGATCTTTTATCGTATGCTAATGAGCAAGGGCACTAGTCACCTGGGCGTTAATTCCCTTGCCAGTCACCCCCATTAACATGTTAGTACACCCCTGTGTGTTTGCTAATGAATACGCAGCATCACAGGATGATCTCACACACCTCGCCGCCGCCATTGTGTCTGACGGGGGATATCGGCTCAGTGCGCATGACCCCGCAGTTTGGGTCATACGCACTACTTCAGTTTGAAGCCAGGACGCGTACACCCAGCTTTATAGAGCGCGTGACCCAAACTCCGGGGTCATGAGCACTGAGCCAAAATCCCCCTTCGGACGTTTCCACCAGCGTACTTGCATCTTCCCCATGCCGACAAGCTTGTTGATTGGTTGCGCTGCAGCCTTTCAACAAACTTTTTATGAGCATACAAACAGCACCTGAACTTGGACACATACTTTTTTTTTTTTTTTTTTTTGAATAGTCCAAGTTTAAATTGCGGTCACCAGGTGTCTTGTACGAACCCCAAACTGTACATTTCTGTTTCACTCATCCCAAGTTAAGGCTAAGTTCAGATGTCAAGTAATCATATGTTAGAACAGATCCAGCAGTGATCTGTTGTTTGCACAACTTTTTTGCTACAACGTTTCAGTTTTTATATAACTGATTTCAGCTGGATCCATTTTTTTAAGATTGTGGTCTATAGAAAACTGATCCTTTAATTAGCCATCCATTTTTCTTTCATTTTTAAAGAATTTTTGTTTTTTGCTTACTGGATCAGTTTCAAATGGAAGAAAAATAACAATTAGTTAACATATCTGTTTACCATAGACTCTATTGTTTAATAAAAAATAAATTAAAGAATAGAAAATAAAAAAAAAAAAACCCCAACTGAAATCAGTTTTTAAAAACGGACATAAAAGTTCTGACTTATTTTGCAAACTTATTGCTTCTGATTCTGTTCTAATTGGCTACTGGAAATGTGAACTTAACTTAAAGGGGTTGACCAGTCTAAATCTATACATCTGCAGTCACTCTGTGTAAAAGTTTATTTAAACATTTAATTGACAAACAGTCTCCTTCTCTAGGAGGCTCCAATACACAGACTCTATCAAACACATATGCACATGGTTTATGTCAGAGGTCTCAAACACGCGGGCCACATGCAGCCCCTGAGGTTGCTTGATGCAGCCCCTGAGGTTGCTTGATGCGGCCCCTGAGGCTGCTTGTTACGGCCCGAAGAGCCTGTGACTATTGCGGCCCTATTCCGTGGGCCGGCGCCGGCAGGGCTATAATAAAGTTGAATGCTTTGCGGTGCCGCGCAGAGGAGCTTTCAGCACTATACCTAGCGCTGTTGCCAGCTAATCTTTTGCAAGGAGGTGACATCCCTGTATGACTCAACTCCTTGCATCTGATTAGCCAGCTACAGCCATAGTGCAGGCAGCTTCTCTGTGTGGCTCTGCATGGCACCGCAAATGATTCAACAGTAGTGAAGCTCTGCCAGCGCCGACCCCTGGCATAGGGCCACGATAGTCACGAGGTCTGTGGGCAGCAACAAGCAGGTAAGGTACGTGCCCACGATCAGAACCCACTGCGTCCTTTACGCGGCGGCTCCTGACCTGCGGGACCGCAAGTCTCCGCAGGAGACCACAGCTGCTCGTGCCCACGATCAGGCTTCGGAGTGCCGCGTTCTCTCGCTGTGTTCTCCCTACGGAGGACGCATGCGACTCTGCAGCAAACAATCGACATGCTGCGGCCTCTGAAAGCTGCACCTTAGGTCAGTGTTTACTGCGGGCTGCAAACCCACAGTGGGCATGGGATTCTAAGATTGCCATCCACTGTGCTTGTACTGCACATCGCAGGGTTTTGGTTGCAGTGAAAACACACTGCATCCAAAACGCAGCAAACAGTGATCGTGGGCACACAGCCTAATGAGAGGGAATGGAGGAAAGGTGAGGATAAATTTATTTTTCTTTTGCCTTTGTGAAGAGTGGCAAAATAGGGGACAAGGATGAGGATATTACTAAAGGATGGGCACAATGCTACAGGGCACAAGGATGAGCACAATGCTACAGGGTGCTACAGGGCACATGGATGGGGAACATTATTGCAGCAAGATTACTATATGATGCTGCTAATATTACAAGAAAGTGATAAAATGTAAAAAAAAAAAAAATCACAAAGCATGAATTTTTTTGCCATTAAAAATTCTTTTTTATATATAAATTTGTATATAAACTTAATTAAACAAAAAAGTACAGATTTGGTATAATAAACAAGCTAACATATTAAAAAAAAGTGATCGAAAGGTGTATAGAAAAAAAAAACATGGAATCATTAAAAATGTCACTTTGTCCTGCAAAGAATGCGGCCCCTCTCAATTTTTTTTTTCTGTGTGTGGTCCATACACCCAGCTGAGTTTGAGACCCCTGGTATATGTATACCTGAGTTCATAAAAAAATCATAAATATATGGTATATACAGTGAAGGAAATAATTATTTGATTCCTAGCTAATTTTTTAAGTTTTCCCACAAAGACATAAACAGTCTGTAATTTTAGGGGCAGGTTAATTTTAACAGTAAGAGAATATTAAAAATAAAATCCAGAAAATCACATTGTATAAATTTTATATCAAACCATTTGCATTTTGCAGAGAGAAATAAGTATTTGATCCCTCTGGCAAACAAGACTTAATGCTTGGTGGCAAAACCCTTGTTGGCTGGCAAGTACAGCAGTCAATGTTTTTTGTAGTTGATGATGAGGTTTGCGCAGATGTCAGGAGGAATTTGGCTCCTCTTTACAATTCATCTCTAAATCATGAAGATTTTGAGGCTGTCGCTTGGCAACTTGGAGCTTCAGCTCCCTCCATAAGTTTTTTGTGGGATTAAGGTTTGGAGACTGGCGAGGCCACTCCATGACCTTAATGTGCTTCTTTTTGAGCCACTCCTTTGTTGCCTTGGCTGTATGTTTTGGCTTATTATCGTGCTGGAAGACCTAGACGCAACCCATTTTTAATGTCCTGGCGCAGGGTGTCAATCAGGATTTTACGGTACATGGCTCCATCCATTGTCCCATTGATGCGGTGAAGTAGTCCTGTGCCCTTAGCAGAGAAACACCCCCAAAACATGTTTCCACGTCCATGCTTGACAGTGGGGATGGTGTTCTTTGGGTCATAGGCAGCATTTCTCTTCCTGCAAACACGGCGAGGTGAGTTAAGGCCAAAAAGCTCAATTTTTCTCTCATCTGACTACGGCATCTTCTCCCCATGACTCTCAGAATCATCCAGGTGTTCATTGGCAAACTTCAGATGGGCCAGTACATGTACCTTCTTGAGCAGTGGGACTTTGCGGGCACTGCAGGTTTTTAAGTCATTACGGTGTAATGTGTTACAAATGGTTTTCTTGTTGACAGTGGTCCCAGCTGCCTTGAGATCATTAATAAGTTCCCCCCTGTGTAGTTCTAGGCCCTGTGTGCACGCTGCGGATTTTCCGCGGATTTGCTGCAGAAAATGTGTCCAACATTGCTGCAGTCATTCCCCAGCAAATCATATGGGTTTTAAAAAATGCTGTGCGCACACTTTTTTTTTTTTTTTTATACCCGCGGATTTTCCGCTGCGGAATTAATGAGCATGTCACTTCTTTTCCGCAGGTGTACCTGCGGTTTTTACCATCGATAATGGTAAAAATCTGCAGGGATCAACTTGCGGAAAATCTGCGGCAAACTGCGGTAAAACCGCATGTAGATTTCATTGCGGTTTTGGTGTGGTTTTTTTTACCGTGGGTACGGGATTCTTTAGGAGGGTCTGGTTTATTCTTAAATAAAAGGCACTTTCTAGTGCGCTTATAGCCTTAGGCTGAGCTCTCACCTTCCTCATGATCCTGGATACCCCACGAGGTGAGATTTTGCATGGTGCCCCTGTCTGTGAACAGGAGTCTTTTATACAGGTGACAATTTAAGACAGCTGTTATTAATGCAGGTAACGAGTTGATTAGGAGCGTCTAACTGGTCTGTAGGAGCCAGAACTCTTAATGGTTGGTAGGGGATCAAATACTTAATTTTTCTCTGCAAAATGTTAATACATTTATTTAATTTTTACAATGCTATTTTCTTGATTTTATTTTGATATTCTACTGTACCTCTCACTGTTAAAATTAACCAACCCTTAAAATTATAGACTGTTCACGCTTTTGTCAGTGGGCAACTTACAAATCCGCATGGGATTAAATAATTATTTCCTTCACTGTTTGTGTACACACACGCACGCTCGCACACACACACGCGCTCGCACACACGCACACTTGCACACTCGCACGCGCACACTCGCACGCACACTCGCACGCGCACGCACACTCGCACGCACGCACACACTCGCACGCACACACACACACACACACTCACTCTCATACATACATACATACATACACACACGTATACATATCTATTCTATATGTACCGTTGAAACCAGAAGTTTATATACACTATCTAAAAAGACACACATGCATGTTTTTCTCACTATCTGACAATATCACAATATACATTTCCCGTTTTAGGTCAGTTAGGATTACCAAAATTATTTATATTTGCCAGATGCCAGAATAATGAGAGCGAGAGAATGTTGTAAGGCATTTTTATTACTTTCTGAAAAGTCAAAAGTTTACATACATAACATTAGTATTTGGTATCATTGCCCTAAAGGCTCATGCGCACGTTGCGTAATTGCTTGCATTTACGCTGCGTATTGCACTGCAGCGAAAATGCATGCGCCCTGCATTCCCTGCGCATTCTATGAATGTGCATGAGACATGCGCACGTTTGCTTTTATGAACGCAGCGATTTGGGTGCTAAAATTTTGACCCAAATTCGTGCGTTCATAAAAGCAGCATGTCAATTATTTGTGCGTTCTGGATGCAGCTCCCACTTTGTCTATGGTGGGGGCAGCATCCCGAGCGCATGAATTTGGCTTTTTTAAACAAAAATACTGCAATGTTTCTGCAGCGATTTGAAGTGCACATGTGCTGTCAAATCGCTGCAGAATATTATGCAGTTACGTGCGCATGAGCCCTTAAACTGTATGACTTGGGTCAAATGTTTTGGATATCCTTTTGCAAGCCTCTCACAACAGTTGGTTCCTGACAGAACTGATGTAACTGAGCCATGTTTGTAGGTCACTTTACTCGCACCTGCCTTTTCAGCTTTGCCTATAAATTTTCAATAGGATTGAAATCAGGGCTGTTTATCTCTGTGTGTTGTCTCTCTGCCCCTGATTAGCTTATAAAAAAAAAATATTGAGTTTTGGGGTCGAACAAAGACTTCAATTTCGAATGTAATTGCATAAAAGCTCCAGTAGGCTTACCAATACTTTTGTCCATAGTGTGTAATATGTTACTCTTCCTCCAATGTTGAGAGTTGAAGGCTGGTATAGTGCTGATTAGTCTATGGGGCCAGAATCCGGCCATTAAAAATGTTGGTAGAAGGGATAGGGCGATGGGAGCAATTGCGCTGTACTTATCTAGGCTCCGTCATGGCTGTACATAGCCTATAGGCCACCCATTCTCTTCTGGGGCTGCACACGCGTATGTGCTGCTTTTCTCTCCCACCGGCATCTGTGATTAGGTGCAGTCAGACGTGCCTCCACAGTGAGTGATAGCGTATCTGACGCTTCCAATCAAAGTCTCCAGAGGGCAAGTCTATATCATATAGTACAATAAATTTAAAATAAATTGACAAAGGGTCCCTATATTATGATAACCAGCTCAGATAAAGCATTCGGCTACAGGTTGTAGCCCCCAGCTGTGCCTTTATCTTGGCTGTGTATCAAAATAGGAGGAACCACATGTCGTTTTTTTTTTTTTTTTTTTTTAATTAATTAAAAAAAAAAAAAAACGATGCGCGGCACCCCTAATATTGATACCCAGCCAAGATAAAGCCCAACAGCTTGGGGCTGGTATTCTCAGGTTGGGGAGACCAATGCTTATTGGGCCGCCCCGAGCCTAAAAATAGCAGCCTGCAGCTGCCTAGAGTTGTCACATACATTAGATGAGACAATCCCCGCACTTTACCCAGCTCTTCCCGATTTTGCTCTGGAGCGGTGGCAATCGGGATAATAAGAATTAATAACAGCCTACAGATTTCACTAAGCACTAGATAAGTAATGGGGAGGGTTTATGAGACCTCCCATTACTAATCTGTAAATTAAAGTAAATAAATACAATCCTTTATTTGAAATAAAATGCAAAAAACACCCCCTTTCACCACTTTATTAACTTCAAAACACCCCTACAGATCTGACGAAATCCACACGAGGTCCCACAACTATTCCAGCTCTGCTACATCTGAACTGATGGTGCACAAATATCGAACATGACTGCACACTATTAGCTCCCGGCAAAGAATAAATGAGCCGCAGCAATCAGAGGTGACTAGTTATGGTCAAACCCCCCGATGTTTGTGTTCAGTAGCCTCGCCCTGAACGTTTTCTAAAGTTCGGGTTCTGAGATAATGCAAACTTGCTTCCGAATACCACACTTGGACTGTACAGTTATGGGATGGGGCGGACGGGGGGCTGTAAAATAAAGAATATAGTTAATAATAAACATTGTCGTCATTATACTTACAGGTCCTGCGACCGCGACGCGTCCTGCAGACTCTGTTTCCCAGCCGCTTCTGCTTCCATGTCCAATTATTGCTGTGCCCCAGGTAACCACCACTAACTTACAGGACCTTCCATGGCGTCCTAGCACTGTGACCAGTCTGGTGTGAATGTTGTACAGACATTAAGTTACAGACTGGTCACATGGCTATGACATCACGGAAGGTCCTGTAACCCACGAGGTAACAGCATTCACACCAGACTGATCACATGGTTATGACGTCATGGGAGGTCCTGTAAATCAGAGATAGCAGAGCTGAAGTTGTTCGTCCACCTTTTGACTACGTCGGGGTTTTTTTTTACCCGGGTGATAAAGATGGAGTCCTAAATGTCTTATTTCTCATAAAATATTGTTTCTCTGTGTTGTTGTTTTATATTACTGTTAAAATAACAGACAATCACAGATGCTGTCACAGAGTAAGCATCTGTGATTGGATGCTGGAGTAACCTGAAACCAGTCCATACATTCTAGCATCCTCCAACAGTTAATCACAGACGCCCATACTGCATGACAGCATCTGTGATTGGCGGTTGGGTACCTCCCACATGTAGTAGTGTAAAAATAAATACAAAAATTAAAGAAAAAAAATGATGTAGCGCTCCGCAGTATTTTTGATTCTCTGCACAGATAAAGCCAGATAGCTAAGGGCTGCCACCTCCATCTGCCTGGCTTTAGGTTGGCTGGCAATCAAAATACAGGAAGCCTATTGGTTTTTTTTTTTAAATTATTTTAAAAAAATAATTAAAAAAAAAATGCGTGAGCTCCTGCCGTATTTTGATTGCCAATCAGGTAAAACCAGGCAGCTGGAGGCTGGGATTCTCTGCATGGTAAGCTCCAAGTGTTCTGGGCCCCCCATGCTAAAAACCGCAGCCGCCCCTGGAAATGGCGCATTGTTTCTTCTCCATTTCCAGGCGTTTTGCACGGCTTGTCCAGCGGCTCTGGTGGCGGTGGTACGCTGGGTAATAAAAGTATTAATATCAGCTTTGTATTCTCAGCTGGTACTAAGCCTGAAATTCATGGTGTCACGCCAAATTAGATATGGCCACCTTGAATTTCTAGTAAAGAGAAAAAAACAAAACAAAAAAAAAGCACAACACAGAATTTTTTTTTCATTTGAAATAAAACAAAACATTTAGAGACTCCATCTTTATTGTAAAAAAAATCCTTAGTCCGACGTAGTCCAGAAGTAGAGCAATGTCAGCTCTACAGAGCGAGAAGCAGTAAGAGCATTCTCAGCTCTGCTTCATCGCTCTGTAAAGGCAAGCGTCTCTACAGAGCGAGAAGCAGGCTGACACTGAGGTCGGGGCCACACGGGGACTAATGCGATCCTCGCATGACACTCAGCTCACGCTGGCAGCACAGCAGAAGCAGAGTGTCATGCGAGAGTCACTACGACTGAGGTCCGATCATGCGTTCGGACCTCAGCTGCGGGTGCGGGCCAGCACTGAAGAGGGGCAGGCCGGCACGGAGGAAGAGAGGGAGGGATTTATCTCCCTCTCTCCTCCGTTGCCGGCTATTGCCATTCTCACACTGCACTCGTGGTACACCGGTGTACCGCGAATGCAGTGCGATCTTTCTCTCGCCCCATAGACTTGAATGGGTGCGAGTGAGAGTCTCGCATTACAATCGCAGCATGCCGCGATTTTTTTTTTCTCGGTCCAATTGGGGCCTAGAAAATAATTGCTCATGGGTGCTGGGACATAGGTTAATATTGGTCCTAGTGGAATGCGATGTTTTATCGCATTCCATTCGGTCCGATTTTCATGCCGTGTGGCTTAGGCCTGAGGGTATGATTCCACTTGCATCTTGCATTGCAGCACCCCGTACTCTCCGGACAGGGGTGGCTCACCTGCATGGAAATACATGCAGCCGACCCGCTCCTGTCGGGGGAGAGTGCGCCATGCAGGGTGATGCGATGCGAGACTCGCACAGTGATAGTCAAAGTTCAATCGAGTCCATGCGCCATGGACTCAGGTGACCCCTGACGTCACCGCGAACATGGCCGAAAACAGCTGAAAACTGCCGAGAGACGAGCAGTGCAATGAATACCCCCAGAAGTTAACAGGACCTTCCATGACGTCATAGCCATGTGACCAGTCTGTAAGCCAATGTCTGTACCACATTCCACCAGCCTGGTCACAGGGCTATGACAGCATGAATGGTCCTTTAGTCAGTGGTGGTTACCCAGGGGTACAGCAATGATCGGACATGGAAGCGGCCGGGGGACAGAGTCCGCAGGATGCGTCTCGTGACCTGTAAATATAATCATAATGTTTTTTAATAATGTGCTTTTTTTTTTTCTTTTCAGCCTCTGGACCCAAACTGTAACACATGCTTCCCAGGAAAGCTCGTGTTTGCGATCATGCGCACGAACACTATGTGTTCGATACGGTCCCTGAACTTTACAGGTCAGGTTTGCCCATCACTAGCGGTGACAGCTGGAAGTTCCCACGGTCTTCCACCTGTGAGGTAACTTGACCTCATTAAAATTTGAACTCTCCTGCATTTCCTGGCAGAAAACTGCATTTTTTTTCTTTTACAAGAGATGCTTTTTTGGTGCTGAAATTTATACACCATATTCCTGCACCCATTTTTCACCACCTGGGAAAAAAAAAAAAATCACATCACTACCACGTTATATCGCATGCGGTTATGATACTTTTTGTACCAGGAGGTCTAGATCGCGTGCATGAATATGGTGTAAAAAGTTCATCACCAAATTTGCATCTTTTAGCCCAAAAATGGAAAAATAAAACGAAATGTGTTGTCTTTCTGGCAGGAGGTGCAAATTTGGTGCTGAAAACTGGCGCAGACATTTCAGCACCAAATTTGCACCTTGCGGCAGAAAATACATCTTTGTTTTGTTTTTTCATTTTTGGGCCAGGACATGCAAATTTGGTGATTACATTTTTACACCATATTCATGCACCTCCTGTCAAACGCATCAAAATTGCGTGCGGTAGTGATGCATTTTTTCAAGTAGGTGTAGATTGTGTGCAAGAATATAGTGTAAAAATTTCAGCACCAAATCAAACAAAAAAAAATGCGTTTTTCTGCCAGGAGATGCAGGCCTCACCTGAGGTGAGGTTACTGAGGTCGGGTTACCTGCGGTCACAGGAGGAGGACCATGGGAACCTCCAGAGTGATGTCACCGCTGATTGTACAGCTCAGTCTCTGCCTGAAGTTACAGTGTGTGGTTATGATCCATAATTGCGCTCTTTGGCTTCAAATATGTAGCAGGGCTGGAATCATCGTGTGACCTTGTGGATTATGTCTTACCTACAGGGGTGTTTTGGAGGTTAATAAAGTGAAAAAGGGTGTTTTTTTGTTTTATTTTAACTAAAGGATTTTTCGGTGTTTGTGTTTATTTACTTTCACTGATTAGTGATGGGGGGGTCTCCCCATTACAGATCTAGGGCTTAGTAACAGCTGCAGGTTAATAACCCCTTATTACCCCAATTGCTACCGGACAAGGGCAATCAGGAAGAGACTGGTAAAGTTCCAGGATTGTTGAATCTAATGGATGCGACAGTCCTTTTTTTAAGCTGGAGTTGGCCCAATAAAAATGGGGCTCACTAGCCTGAGAATACCAGCCCCCAGCTGTTGGGCTTTATTATGACTGGGTATCAAAATTTAAGGGACCGCACGCTTTTTTTTTAATTAAATAATAAAAAAAAAAACAATTGCATGCGGTTCCTCCTCTTTGGATAAGCTCATGTCTGTGAGCTGCAGGCCTGTAGCTTTATTTGTTCCTGGTATCATAATATCCGGGGGACCCTACACGTCTTTTTATTTATTTACTTTTACTGTATGTTATAGCCCCGTAGACAGCGCCTGTGATTGGTTGCACGCAGACGCTGTCACACAGGCTGGGCATGCGTCTGACTTCAACCAATCACAGACGCCGGACCGCTGGTGAGCACTGAAAGCAGTGCATATATAATGAAGGTAATGAGTGGCCCTGGAAGTAAATGAGCGGCTGCAGGAGCAGTTACAGCCACGACGGAGCCTCGGTAAGTATGAAGAGCTTGCTTCATTCTTATTTTCTTTATTTTTCCTTTACTTATTTATTTTTTCATTTCCTGAGTTGCCGGATCCAGATCAACGGCCTGGCACTCGAATAAGTTTTGAAATCGCCCGGATCAGGACTTTTACAGTCCTGGTCCTCCCATCACTAGTGCTGACATGTATATCTTGTATGCAAATAGGAATTTTAATAGATTTTGGTTTGTTTTAGGAAAAGGTAAAGGAAAATCAATAAAGGCTGCAAAAAAGGCTAAAAAGTCCAAATTATCACAAGGAAAATTGGAAGAAAAAGTGAAAGGGAAAAAAACAAAAAATAATGTAGCAGGAAAGAAAAATCTCTGCAGTCAGTCTGAAAGTGGAACATTAGAAGTTGCTGATTGTTCATCACAATCATCAGAGACCGATGATCGCCTTCAGCTGAGGTAAGCGCTAAATACGGCTGTCATTCTGCTATCATAAAAATCTGTATAGTAATTCTGTTTTTGGCATATCAAAAACAGAAATAAAAAGATCCAGTGTAACATCCCCTCTTAAAAATGGGAAAGAAATGTCCTAAAAATGTCTTCTGTGTTACTGCAATCCACTTTTTAGCTTTATCAAACATGTAGTATGCGAAACTTTGCCAAGCCAGTAAAGATCTAGCAACTAGATCAGCTTTTTTTTTTTTCTTTCTATCTATCAATAAGTCTGTGGAAATGGATCATAGCGTATGGTCATCTGTAAAGCCATTCTTTAATAGATGTGTTTTTTAACAGCTTTAGGTCCTCCCATAGACATTAACCCCTTCATAGCACAGCCATTTTCTATTTTTTTTTTTTTTCTCCTTTTTCCAAGGGGAGTAACTTTTTTTTTTTAATTTTTATTCCTTCACATGGCTAGCCAGTTGATGGGTTGGTTTTTGGAACGGGGGGGGGGTGGTTGCGGCATGAATTGTAATTTTGAAAGACACCTTTTATTTTACTACACGTGTACTAGAAAACAAGAAAAAAAAAATTCAAGAGTCTTGAAATTGCAAAAAAAAAAAAAAAAGTTATTGCATAATTGTTTTTTTTAATTACCATATTTACTCTATGGTAAAAGTAACCGGGCAATATGTTTGTACAGGTCAGTACAAATATGCAGATAACAAAATACCAAACTTAGTGTTTTGTTGATTGCTTTTTTTGTCTTTTGTTTTTTTTTTTTTTTGTGATGGTAAAAATAAAATTGGAAATTTATAAGAAATGTTTTCTGCTTTTGTCTTCCTTTTCCGAGACCTTTTAACGTTTTCATGTTTCGCGATCCGGGCCTGTGTGGCGGCTTATTTTTTGCACTGTGAGCTGACTTTTCTACTGATACCATTTTTGGGTAGATAGTTACAATGTTTTGTGATCGACTGGTATTGCACTTTATTGCAATGTTGCAGCGGCCAAAAGAACCCCGTAATTCTAGAGTTAAATTTTGTTTTTACTTTTTGTTACGCTGTTTAACGGTCGGATATATTTTATATTTTGGTAGATCAAACAATTCTGAATGCAGCATTACCAACATTTTTTTTATTTATTTGTTTTTATTTTCAATGGGGTAAAAGGTGAGTGAAACTTTTTTTTTTTTTTTTTTCCCCCTTCATTTTTTATTTTTTTTCCATTTCTTATTGTATTTAACAGTCCCCCTTAGGGGATTTGAAGCTGCCATTGTCAGATTGCTTGTGCTGTACAGAGAAGTAAATCCGCATCACTCTGTACAGCAGAAATAACTATCTTGCAGCCGGGTTTCACAAGAGCACCATCACGATAGACACATAGGAGTCATCAACTGACCCCTGCCTGTCATGACGATAACCCATTGGTGCCCCGCGATCTTGTCATGAACTCGCCGATGGGCAGGATCTCCAACCCACCCGCGGCTGTGAGTGGCACATGATGGCTGATTACGTCAGATTTCCTGTGAGGGGAAAGATGCGGTCTCTGCGTGCGGGCCGGCAACAAAGGCAGGGAGACGACATATGATGTAAGCTTACATCCTATGTTGTGAAAGGGTTAAACTTTAAGGTGGTCCAGATCTTTGCAGAGATGAGCTTAGACATTCACTGCATAAGGCTAGGTTCACACACTGCGTTTTTTTGATGCTGCGTTTTTGTGCGTTTTTTGCGGCAAAAAACGCACAAACGCACCCGCGTCAAAAAAACGCGGCAAAAAACGCGCGCGTTTTGCCGCGATTGGGTGCGTTTTTTGCTGCATTTTGCTGCGTTTTTGCTCACTGCGTCTTTATGCGTTTTTTATCAGTGAACAAAAAAAAAAAGGTCTGATGTAATTTCCTTCTTCAATATGTTCTTCATTCTCCACTAGTGTATGCAGGAGAGCAGACAGGAGCTGCAGAACTACAAGGCTCAGCATGCTCCATCCAGGACTGTATGCTTGAGGGAGAGTCAGGGGGAGCAGACCTACAAGGCTCAGCATCCTCCATCCAATAGTGTATGCAGGAGAGCAGACAGCAGCTGTCGAACTACAAGGCTCAGCATCCTCCTTTCAGGACTGTATGCAGGATTTCTTTGCCCCCCCAAACAAAAAAAAATGACGTGGGCTTCGCCATATTTTTGTATGCTACCCCGGGTACAGCAGGCAGGTACGGGCTGCCCACAACCCCCAGCTGCCTATTTGTACCCGGCTGGGAACCAAAAATATAGAGAAGCCCTTTTTTTTAATTTATTTCATGAAATAATTTACTAAAAAAATGACGCGAGCTTCGCCTAATTTTTGTGTCCAGCCGGGTACAACTAGGCAGCTGGGGATTGGAATCCACAGTGCAGGGTGCCCATGCTTTCTGAGCACCCCCGCTGCGAAATGCAGTCCGCAGCCACCCCAGAAAATGGCGCTTTCATAGAAGCGCCATCTTCTGGCGCTGTCTCCAACTCTTCCAGCTGCCCTGATGCCGGGTGGCTTACTGGGTAATAATGGGGTTAGGGCTAGGTGTGTATTATCAGCTAGCCCTAAGCCCGAAATTCATGGTGTCACTCCAATATTAGACATGGCCACCATGAATTTCTAGTAAAGATAAAAAAAACACAACACACAGAAAAATATTTTTATTAGAAATAAAACACAACCCAATTAGTGACTCCATCTTTATTGAAATAAAAAACTCCCCTCCGCAGTAATCCTGGGTCAAGGGTCCCGCGCAGTCCAATCTGGATCCAATATCATCTGATCGGTTTGCTGGAAGGCAAAGCGATCAGATGATGTGTCAGGATCAAGTGCCTGAATCACATAACACATCAGCTGATTGTATAAAAGCCGTTTATACAATCAGCAGATGCATCGGTGCAAAAAAAAAATACTTATATGCTGATTACCGGCAGCTCCTGCAGCGCAGCCTGATCCCGTCCGATCGCTGCAGCAGCTGCCGGTAATCAGGGATGAAGTCTCCTGACGCATCCGCTGACAGGTTAAACTGGCCGGCCGCTGGCGTCAGCCCGAGACTTACGATCAGCTGATGCGTCAGGTGACTGCATCAGGTGATCCATCGCCAGGTCCTGCATCCTGCAGGCATACGTACCCGGGGAGACTGCACACTGCCGGAGCGGCGATACCGTGAGAGGATCTTGGAGCGGGCATGGCACCGGGAGGCTGCAGACAGGTGAATATAACTTTTTTTTTTCTACTGTTCACTTTTGATTGCCGCTTCCACCTCCTGCCCGTACATGGCGCCGCACGGCAGCATACATGCACAGGACGGGAGGTGGAAGCGGCGGTGACGGTACCGGGAGGATTCACGCTTCTGTGTTTACTGACAGAAGGAATACTCTTCCTGTACACGTCACTTTACTACCCACCTCCTGCGTTTATAGCTGCGTTTTTGGTCTTAGAAACGCACCAAAACGCAGCTCTTTGCGTTTCTCATTGCGTCTTTCAACATCCCATTGCACTCAATGGATGAAAAGCGCAGTGAAAAACGCGGGAATAATTGACATCCTGCGTTTTTCTGGCACCACAAAAACGCAGCTGAAAAAAACCGCTGTGTGCAGACAGCAAAAATGAAAACTCATAGACTTTGCTTGGTGAAGCAAAGTCATGCAGTTTTCTGAGCAAAAACGCACCCGAAAACTGCGCATAAACGCACTGTGTGAACTTACCCTAATAGTGCAGCAACATGTGATTCTTTAGTTGCAGGAGCTGGGATGCTCCCCATACAGAAAGGAGAGATGGTTTATTACTGGCTGTGCCTTCTCTATCGTTGTATATACAGAGCTAAAGAAGTGTTGACGCTGCTTCCTTTTAAATACATAGTGGTCATGTGATCACTGTGTATTGGGTGGGAACAAGAGCTGCTGGCTCATAATAGACCCGTCAGCTCTGCTATGCAGTTAAGAGGATACCTCAAAAAGGATAAAATGAAAGGCAGTGACCTAAAGATTAAGTCCCATGTTTCGCAAAAGAAAAAAAGAGTAAAATACTACTAGAATATCCGAACCAGAAATTTCTTTTTACACTGCATTTACGAAAAAACTAAAAATGTGCTTGGTCGTGAATGGCGGTATATGTGCTGATCTTGAACTGGTTAAACATTGCACATACCCAGATCAGTAAAAGTGTTTTGAGAGATTTCAAGTAAGAACGGATTGTTTACAAACAGAGCAAAATTAGAAACCAAAGAAAGGGTATGTGCGCACTAGGCGTTTTTTACCGCGTTTTTGTGCTGAAAACGCAGTGACATTGCTTCCCCAGCAATGTCAATGGGTTTTCATAAGTGCTGTTCGCACACAGCGTTTTTTTTTTAGCTGCGTTTTTGTGGTGACCACAAAAACGCAGCATGTCAATTATTTCTGCGTTTTCCACTGCGTTTTTCACTCATTGAATTCAATGAGATGTTAAAAACGCAATGAAAAACGCATATAGCCGCGTTTCTATGACTAAAAACGCAGCTATAAACGCAAGGGGGTGGGTACTACAGTGACGTGTACAGGAAGAGGATTCCTTCTGTTGGTAAACACAGAAGCATGAATCCTCCCGGTACCGTCACCGCTGCGTCCACCTCCCGTCCTGTGCATGTCAGCTCCGTGCGGCGCCATGTCTGGGCGGGAGGTGGAGGCAGCGGCGAAAACCAAAGTGAACAGTAGAAAAAAAAAAATGTCATATATACTCACCTGTCTGCAGGGTCCCGGTGCCATGCCCGCTCCCATCTCCTCCCGGTACCGCCGCTCTGGCTGTGTGCAGTCTCCCCGGGGCAGGACCTTGCTTGCAGGACCTGGCGATGGATCACCTGATGCAGTCACCTGACTCATCAGCTGATTGTAGTCTCGCCGGCTTTTTCGCGCCCGGCCGGCTATCAGCTGATCCTGCCGTCAGGGGACTTCATCAGCTGATTACCGGCAGCTGCTGCAGTGATCGGACGGGATCAGACTCCTGTCCAATCAATCGCTGCAGGAGCTGCCGGTAATCAGCACAGCACATAAGTGAGTATTATTTTTTTTTTTTCTACTGATGCATCAGCTGATTGTATAATCGGCTTTTATACAATCAGCTGATGTGTGATGGGATTCAGCCCCTAGAACCTGACACATCATCTGATCGCTTTGCCTTCCAGCAAACCGATCAGATGATATTGGATCCGGATTGGACGGCGCGGGACCCTGACCCAGAATTACTGCGGAGGGGGGTTCTTTATTTCAATAAAGATGGAGTCACTAATTGTGTTGTGTTTTATTTCTAATAAAAATATTTTTCTGTGTGTTGTTGTTTTTTTTTTTTTTTTTTTTTTTTATCATTACTAGAAATTCATGGTGGCCATGTCTAATATTGGCGTGACACCATGAATTTCGGGCTTAGGGCTAGCTGATAATATACAGCTAGCCCTAACTCCATTATTACCTAGCTAGCCACCCGGCTTCAGGGCAGCTGGAAGAGTTGGATACAGCGCCAGAAGATGGCGCTTCTATGAAAGCGCCATTTTCTGGGGTGGCTGCGGACTGCAATTCGCAGTGGGGGTGCCCAGAAATATTGGGCACCCTGCACTGTGGATTCCAATCCCCAGCTGCCTAGTTGTACCCGGCTGGACTCAAAAATTAGGCGAAGCCCACGTCATTTTTTTTTTTAATTATTTCATGAAATTCATGAAATAATTAAAAAAAAAAAAGGGCTTCTCTATATTTTTGGTTCCCAGCCGGGTACAAATAGGCAGCTGGGGGTTGTGGGCAGCCCGTACCTGCCTGCTGTACCCGGCTAGCATACAAAAATATGGCGAAGCCCATGTCATTTTTTTTTTCTTTTTGGGCAAAAAACTGTATATAGTCCTGGATGGAGGATGCTGAGCCTTGTAGTTCTGCAGCTGCTGTCTGCTCTCCTGCATACACTAGTGAATGGAGGATGCTGAGCCTTGTAGTTCTGCAGCTGCTGTCTGCTCTCCTGCATACAATGAACATTTTGAAGAAGGAAAGGACATCAGACCTTTTTTTTTTTTTTTTTTCATCAACAATCTTTAATGGCATTGTGCACTGATTAAAAACGCAGTGAGCAAAAACGCAGCAAAAAACGCACCAAATCGTTTTTGCCGCGTTTTTTTAGCCGCGGGTGCGTTTTTTGAGACAAAAAAACGCACATAAAAACGCAGCGTGAAAAAAACGCCTAGTGCGCACATACCCTAAGCTTTGCATGTAGCTTCTGAATCTTTTTTTTAAATACGGATGATAACTGGACATGTGTACAGAGCTAAAGAAAAAAAACTTATCGTTCATCACAATATCTCCCCCAAGTAGTATTCTGTACTATACAATGAATTGGCTAGATAAGAAAGGAAAGTTTGCACTCTTTTTCTCCTAGAAAAATGTTAACATACCTCAAATGTTGGTTTGTTTTTTTTCTGTGATGGGAATCCACAATCTCCTCAGTAATGCAAAATACACTACTTGCAAACAGTTAAGGATATTTGGCTTTACGGTGAAATTGCAGGATGATCCTGAAATGCACTCTTTCCTTTTCAGGTGGACATAATGTGACCTTTTCTAAACTTTTGAATGGAGATGTCCAACTGTTGAATGTTTCAGTTCTTTTTGCACAACTTGTTCTTTAACAAGGAGCTTAATGGCAAAATTCACATCAGGTGTTTGATCCATGGATTGCTTAATAAATTTTGTGGGTTCAATTAGAATTGATATTTTGATATTTCTTTATCGCCTCATTGGGGGACACAGAGACCATGGGTTGTATGCTGCTGCCACTAGGAGGCGACACCAAGCAAAACAATGAAAACTCCTCCTATGCAGTATACACCCACCACCTGCCAATCATTCCTCAGTTTAAGCTTAGTGTCCATAGGAGGTGGACACACTTGGGGCTGCTCTCAGCCCCCCAGGTTTGTATTTTTAATATTCTTCTTTTCTCGTTTCAGACACAGCTCGTCGGGCGACAGGGTGTAATAGCTCACTCTGCTCTCCCCCCTAGAGACCGGTGGCACAGAAGTGGGGTCCGTCCGCCACTTCCGTTGTCCTCCGTGTCTGTCTGGCAGGACCCTACCCCCCTAACACTCTCAAGACTGTTTGGGGGGCATCCGCACAGAGGGACAGGCGGATGGTCCTTGCCCCCCTCCCCCTGCACGCTCGCCCTCCACAGCCGGCCTGATCAGGGAGGGGAGACGAAAAATCACACTGGAAGATACCAGTCTCCCTATATCTTTCCCAGGAGGCCAGGATCAAGTCAGGATCAAGGAGGACTATCAGCCATCGGGACAGGTACCCATCCCTTGTCCCGGGTCATGGGGGGCTCTGTTTAAAAAAAAAAAAAAAAAAAAAAAAAAAAGGAATAGGAAAAGAGAGGAATAGGATTAACTTACCCCGGGTCAGCTCCCCTTTAGACAGGCAGTGCTCTTGCCTCTCCCTCCCGTCCTCGGCGCTGTCCACCGGCTCCCCCTGCGGCCTCATCCCAAATTTAGCCCCCGGCTTCTCTCCGGCCTAGCTCCCGTCCGGCCACGCCCCCTCCCGGCCTATCGCGCGAGTCCTTGCTTCCCAGCAGGCCCGCCGCTCCATCAGCTACTCACAGCAGGCCTCTGCGCGCCCTTTTCCAACCATTCACGGGCCCTCTCTCTCTCTGCCAATCCCTGCAGTCCTTCCTCTGCAGCGCGCCGGTTTTTCGCGCTCCTTTCCTGCTCCTCCCCCAGTCCGGACACCCTCAGCAGCGCCATTACAGCCCTGCGATCCCTCTGTGCGGCGGCAGAGTTCCAGGTGCAGCCACCGACCTCGTTCCCCTGCAGCTCCCCGGAGCCCCCACCCTCTGCTCCCTCAGCCTGCAGCTTCAAACAGGACACAGCGCCAGCACACACAGAACGCCAGAATCTGGATAAGCTCTGCCACTGGGAGGCAGCTCCTTCCCCAGTACCCATCCACCTGGCATCCTCCGCTCTGTTTCTTCTCTTCCCCTCCCCTCTCTCTCTCTCCCTGCTGTCCCATGTCCAGCACAAGAGCGACCCGCTCTCAGCCACAGGCCATAGTACTACACTTCGCCTGCACCTCTTGTCTAAAAAAGTTTCCCTCAGGGCAGTCCTCCCCCATCTGCCTAGCCTGTAGAACCCCTAGCATGACTACTATGGAGCCCCCCACCGCCTGTAATGAGGACTCGGCCCCCACACCTGAGTGGGCCACAGCTCTCTCTGTCCGTGGACAACCTAACTAAGGTATCTCAAACCTTAGTTTCAGCCATAGAGCGTCTGCCCGCCTCCACCTCTGGAGTCCCCCCGGTGACCCAGAGCGAGTCCGAGCCCGCAGCGCCACCAGCCCGGCAGGGCAGGACACACAGGAGGTCTAGGAAGCGGTCCTTCTCGGGGTCATCCTCCAGCTCCCTTAGCCCCTCTATGGCCTCCAGAGCGATACGCTCTCTATCTCCTACCTCATCTGCGGCAGCCCCAGATTCGGACCAGGACCCTGATTCTGACTCCAATCTGGACTCTGAACATATCTCTAAGCTGACCAGCATGATGGACAGTCTGGTCATTGCCGTCAACCAGACCCTAGAGGTGAAGGAGGTAGATCTGGCTCCTACCAGTCAATCGGTCCCTTTCAAAAGGGCCAAGAAACTGCCAAGAAGCTTTGGCAACCATGGGGAATTTGAGGACATTTTCTCTAGACAGTGGGAACATCCCGACAAGCGTTTCCAGAGGCGCAAGCGGGCACAGGTCCTTTATCCCTTTGCACCGGAACTTCTTCAGAAGTGGTCAGTGTCTCCTTCAGTGGATCCTCCGATCTCCCGACTTTCATCCAGTACCACCTTGCCACTTTCTGATGGCGCCTCCCTTAAAGATCCCTCGGACAGGACCATAGAATCCTTAGCCAAGTCGGCCTTTGAAGCCTCCGGCTCCGCCATCACTCCAGCCTTTGCATCCACTTGGGTCTCCAAGGCTGTCTCCGCCTGGGCAAAGCTCCTTCGGCGTGGTATCCTGGCTGAAGCTCCCAGCCCCGAGCTGGCAGATCTGGCAGATCAGATCGCACATGCTGGAAAGTATCTAGTTGCTGCGTCCCTCGACTCTGCTGCTTCCGTAGCCCTGGCAGCCGGCAACATTACTGCAATCCGCAGAGCCTTGTGGCTTACAGCGTGGAACGCGGACTCAGCATCCAAAAAGTCTCTCACCAGTCTTCCCTTTCTTGGTGCCAGACTCTTCGGAGAAAAGCTGGACAAGATCATCTCTGAGGCTACTGGGCGCAGAAGTACCTTCCTTCCCCAACGAAGGATGCCCTGTGCCCCCCTAAACGACGGGTTTTTCCCTTTCATCAATTTTCTACCAACACCAACACACGTCGGGAGCGGTCACCAGCACGTCAGGAGAGACAGAAGCCCTCCTTTAAGGCAACACCCCACTGGCGTTCCTGGCGTTCCCGTGGCCAGCAGTCCAAGACCTCCAGATCCAACAGATTCTCCTCCGCATGACTGGGCTCCCATTCCCGGATCCTCATCCAGGGTCGGCGGTCGCCTCCGCATGTTCAGAAGCGCGTGGATTTCCGTGATAGACGATGCCTGGGTCCGAGACGTCGTCTCTCACGGCTACAAGAGAGTTTTCTTCTCTCCCACGCTCGCGCTTCGTCAAGTCCAAACCCCCCAAGGATCCCTCTCTCACCTAAGGATTCTTCGCAGCCATCCAGTCCATGCGAGACTCTGGAGTCATCACCCCCGTCCCCCCTCAAGACCGATTTCGGGGTTTTATTCAAATCTTTTCGTAGTTCCGAAGAAGAATGGCACAGTCCGTCCCATTCTGGACCTGAAGCGCCTCAACAGGCGGGTCCGTCTCCGTCGATTCCGCATGGAGTCTCTGCGCTCAGTGATAGCATCCATGCAACCCAGGGAGTTCCTTTGTTCGGTGGACATCCAGGACGCCTATCTCCATATCCCGATCTTCCCAGCTCATCAGAGATTCTTACGTTTCGTGGTTCAGGAGCAACACTTTCAATTCACAGCTCTCCCATTCGGGCTCTCGACAGCTCCCAGAGTCTTCACCAAGGTGATGGCAACTGTCATGGCTATTCTTCGGACCCGGGGAATTCTAGCCATCCCGTACCTGGACGACATTTTAATCAAGGCTCCCTCGGCGTCGGAGTGCCGCGACAGCCTCAACATCACTCTGGATACGCTAGACCGTCTCGGCTGGTTGATCAACAGACCAAAGTCATCTCTGATCCCGGCTCAACGCATCTCATTCCTCGGCATGATCTTCGACACCGCACAGGTGAAGGTTTTCCTGCCCGAGGAGAAGCTCTCAGCTATCCTCAGGGGGATTTGGAAGCTCCAACGCGCACCCCGTTGCTCTCTTCGGTACTGCATGAGAATTCTCGGAAAAATTGTGGCGTCAATGGAAGCGGTTCCCTACAGTCAATTCCATACTCTCCCTCTTCAGGGTCTCCTTCTAGCAACATGGGACAAGTCTCTTCACTCCCTGGATCGACCAGTAGTGCTCCCTCCTCTAGTCAGAGAGTCATTGAAATGGTGGAAACGCTCTCCCCTCACCCTCCAAGGGAGATCATTTCTTCCCCTTTGATGGAAAGTCATCACGACAGATGCCAGCCTGCTAGGCTGGGGAGCCACATTCCAAGACCTTACTGTTCAGGGTCGCTGGACCGAGCCGGAAACCAAGCTTCCCATAAACATCTTGGAACTCAGATCAGTTCGCTTGGCTCTCCTACACTGGGAGTCCCTGCTTCTAGGACACCCAATTCAGGTACAGTCCGACAGTGTGACAGCTGTGGCCTACATAAACCATCAGGGCGGAACACGCAGCCGAGCGGCGATGAAGGAGGTATCTCAAATCCTCGACTGGGTCGAACAGAACATCCCAGCGATCTCAGCGGTCCACATTCCGGGAGTGGACAACTGGGCCGCCGACTTCCTCAGCCGAGAAGGACTCGACGCGGGACAGTGGTCCCTCAATCCCAGAATCTTTCAGCAGATCTGTTCCAGGTGGGGGACCCCCGACGTGGATCTCCTGGCCTCCAGGTGGAATCACAAGGTGCCCCAATTCGTCTCCAGAGCAAGAGACCCACTGGCGCTCGCAATGGACGCCCTAGCGATTCCCTGGTCGCAGTTCTCTCTGCCGTACCTCTTTCCTCCGCTTCCGCTCATCCCCAAATTAGTCAAGAAGATCAAATCGGAAGGAGTCCCGGTGATTCTCGTGGCCCCAGATTGGCCCCGTCGCCCACGGCACGCAGAACTCGTGCACCTTCTCGCCGACGTTCCGTGGATACTTCCAGACGTCCTGGACCTTCTCACTCAAGGACCTTTTCTTCACCAGAATTCACAGTCGCTCAATTTAACGGCATGGCTGTTGAAGCCGCAGTACTAACTTCTTCGGGATTCTCAGAAAGGGTCGTCCAGACAATGATTTAAAGCACGGAAGCCGTCCTCTTCTCGCATCTACCACCGTACGTGGAAGGCCTACTTCCGCTGGTGTGAAGCTAACCAGGTCACAGCCATGACCTTCTCCTTACCAGTTCTGTTGTCCTTCCTGTAGTCTGGTCTCGATGCAGGGTTGGCACTCAGCTCTCTCAAGGGGCAAGTGTCTGCTCTTTCCATTCTCTTCCTGAAGAGGATTGCCTCTCGCTCACAGGTTCGCACATTCATCCAAGGGGCCGCTCATTCGGTGCCCCCCGTTCAGCCTCCTGTGGAGCCCTGGGACCTCAACCTAGTTCTGTCCGTTCTTCAGCATACCCCTTCGAACCTATTCAGGAGGTGTCTCTAACGTTCCTTTCTTGGAAGGTCGCCTTCTTAGTTGCCATCACGTCAATCAGGTGGGTATCTGAACTAGCAGCGCTTTCCTGCCGCTCTCCCTATCTCGTCTTCCACCAGGATAAGGTAGTCTTCCGGCCGGTACCGTCCTTTCTTCCCAAGGTGGTCTCCTCTTTCCATCTCAACGAGGACATTGTTCTTCCCTCCTTTTCCCCGAACCCTTCTCACCCTCGTGAGATTCTTCTCCACAAGCTGGACTTGGTCAGAGCCCTCCGCCTGTACATTTCCAGGACATCTCATTTCAGACGGTCGGATTCCCTATTTGTGCTTCCATCCGGCCCGCGCAGAGGCCTACCTGCCTCCAAGTCCTCCATTGCGTGATGGATCCGCTCTGCCGTGCTAGAAGCCTACCGGGTAAGAGGGAGAACGCGCCCACTCAGGATTACGGCCCATTCCACCAGGGCGGTGAGAGCCTCTTGGGCGGTCCGTCACCACGCTCCAGCGTCGCAGCTTTGCAAAGCGGCCACCTGGTCTTCGCTCCACACCTTCACAAAGTTCTACAGGGTCCACACTTTCGCATCCTCTGATGCGAGCCTCGGTAGACGAGTTCTGCAGGCTGCAGTGGACCGAGGTCAGCCCTGAGAGTAACATTAGACCCACCCGTGGGACTGCTTTCGGACGTCCCATGGTCTCTGTGTCCCCCAATGAGGCGATAAAGAAAAGTAGATTTTGGGTACTCACCGTAAAATCTCTTTCTTGGAGCCTTCATTGGGGGACACAGCACCCGCCCTTGTGTTGGACATATGTTACTGTTGAATGTTGAGTTTAATGTTCACCTCTGTAAGATTGTTCTTTCTTTCTTGTTGTCTCCTATTGCTTTCTCACTAACTGAGGAATGATTGCCAGTTGGTGGGTGTATACTGCATAGGAGGAGTTTTCTTTGTTTTGCTTAGTGTCGCCTCCTAGTGGCAGCAGCATACAACCCATGGTCTCTGTGTCCCCCCAATGAAGGGCCCAAGAAAGAGATTTTACGGTGAGTACCCAAAATCTACTTTTAAACAGCCCTCCCAATCATGCTGTTCACATATTACATCATGAGAGCAAGACAACACCTAACAATTGGTTAACAGTACTTCGCCATTGTGAGGCTTCAAGCAGCATATTCTCAGATGGAAGTGGCCGCTGAGCTTAGTTTCACAGGAGTGTCATCAGCAGGTTGCTACGGGGAGATTGAACGAGTCACATAATAGTACAGAAGTGGACATTCTTTGGTCACATCCCACATTGATGATAGCTTAATTGTGAACAATGCCCTTTGGAACTGGATAATGAATGCTACACAACTCCAGGCACAATTAAGGGAGGTGAGAGGCTCCACAAAGTGTCACAACAGATCATTCAAAACCATTTATATCAGAGTGGTCTGCGCGCAAGACAACCTGAGTGGTCTCTGTGGAAGGTTACCTGACCGCACCACCAGGAATCAGTAGTCGTATACTTGCTGGACGAGGGACCAGTGGGCCTCATTCCTATTCACTAATGAAAGTCTATTCACGCTGAATAAAAATGATGGCCGCCTACTACTTGAAAAGCATCATTATTCGGCCTGGTTTCCACTTGCGCTTTGCACGGACGAGTGCAATGCCATAAAACATCGGATTGCACTCGCACCAGTGCAAAACTATAGGGTAGTGTTCAACTGCCATTGATTACTCAAGCCATATTGGCATGAGAAATGAATAGCAGCATGCTGCGTTTGGCAGCGAGTCTTAACTCACACGCACCCATACAAGTCTATGGGTGCGTTTGAAACATCGCACTGCACTCGCATGTTATCCAAGTGCAGTGCAATGTATGCAGAGACAGGCCGCGGAGGAGAGGGAGAAAGTATTCCCTCCCCTCTTTTCCCCAGCTGTGATCCGATCGCAAGATCGGATCACAGTCACATGACTCTTGGCTTAGGCTCGCAGCAGAGGGTCATTAGCATATAACATATACGATGCTGTAGCTTCGAAAGCTATGCGCAAGTGGAACTGAGGTCTTCCAATCATTGTACATCTGCATGAACACCACAGACCTAATTTCATCTTCATGAACTACAATACTCCAGCTCATCAACGTGGCATCATTAGGGAATGGCTGCTGGAGACTGCGGTACCATTAATAGTGACTTGCACTTTCTCCAGACCCGAGTCCCATAGAAAACCTATGGGATCAGCTGAGTCGACTTGTAGAGGCTTGTAACTCTCTACCCCAAAGCGTTAATGACCTGAGGGACGCACGTCAACAAGAGTGGGACGCCATGCCTCAAAAGACCATAAGTCGACTTGTGAACATCATGAGACATGGTTGTCAAGCTGCAATTAATGCACAAGGTCACATGACGAGTATTGAGACATTGACACTTTTTTGGGCGGGGGGTTAGTGGGGAGGATATTCACCACTGTTGGGTTTTGTTTCAATAAATTTTGAGATTAAGAAATCACCACTGTATGATTATACTTAAATGCCCCACTTTCAGGATAAGATTCACCGTAGCATGAGCTTTACATATCAAATAAATCTCACCCGACAGCCAAATATGCCTAACTTTTTTTTGAGTAGTGTGTAGCTATGGCACACTCAAAAAGAAAAAAATCCAAGTAGAGCAATTGATTGAATTAAAGCATTTAGGAGATCGATATTGGAGGATGGCATCACGACTTTAGAAAATTAATAATTGCAAGTCATTGGATAACTTAAAAAGCATATCAAATTTAGGATCTAGCAGATGGATGTCATATTACATACATTGCACCCAATAAAAGAAAGTGACATTGATTATTATTCTGCACTCATAGACAGACAAGATTATGGATAGAAATCTTGAGAACATTAAATTAAAATCCCAGGTGATTATAGATCAGTGAAAAAGAATAGGGGTTGGGAAAAATGTGCTCATTTTGCCTAACTTATACCCACTCTTGATCATAGCTAATTTTATTTTTTTTTAAGCGGTTACAAAATAAAGTTAGCACATGGACTATGTAAGTGACTCTGCATATATGCATGATTTTCACTGGGATGTCAATGTGGTTTGGTCCCTCATCATGCAGAGGCCTATAATGTGTATTGTGTGCATCCAGTTACACTTTTTATGTAGGTCTATCCTGTAGCACCTGTGCTCAGAACAGACACATGTTTGTTCACCCACCTGGAACCATGGTTGACACACTGTTACGACTGAACCCTAACACTCTCATGGGGATGGACAAACTAGGGTAGATGTAAAGCCAGAAATGCCCAGAACCCAAAACAGGCTAGTACTTGCCCTAGATTTGACCCTGATTTGCCCCTGCCTGATGGCCGAGGTTAGCTCTGTAAGATCATGTAATGGTGTCCCTACTCATCAACTGAACCCAAGTGTCCTTACCTGCACAAGCTATAAACCAAGTGTAACACAAAAACAACAATAAACATAAATTAAATGAACATAGCCAGAAGGTGAGACACAGGGCCAGGAATGCGCAAATAGTCGTGCAGGATTGATGGCATACAAGAAACCAAAAAGAATAACGGAATATATGGAAACCCTCCCAAACCTAAATTTAAAAAAATAGAAGATATCTGAGAAAGGGATTCATACAAACTGCAGGGACTGGCAATAGCAATGTCTCAGTAAGAAAACTTTAACTTTGGAGTTGCTACTCCAGACAACCATCCATCCAGAAATGTAGCCAGCACTGAAGCATGTGAGTAGCAAGTATAAATAGACTCTCATTTGGTTTGCCCAATCCCATTTGGTAGAAAGTGCACAGACCTGAATAGAAGTGAAACTGGAAGGTAGAGCATAAGAAATATCCAAGAGTTCCTTCAGTAGTTGTACCAACACGAAACAGGCCGTGGTCCAACAATGACAGCTGACACCAGCGTACATTGGCCCCGACTGATATGGGCTTATTAACTCCTCAAATACCACTCTCAATCGTAACAGCATTATTTAAGAGGTTGAACGAGGCTTAAAAGACCCCCTATGGCAAGATTGGCTTCTTGCGATTGTAATGGTTACCCCAGTATATGGTGGCCTTTCAGATCCAGTTGAGTCTTACATGCTGTGTCAGGGAATCACTGATATGCCTCCTGCACTGTTGTACACCAGTATAGCAGTACATGAGATGTGAGGATTTATCATTTTTCACGAGTCACATTTTATTTTGGAGTAGGTACATCGACAATGTGCTTATTCTATGGAAGGGCAACGTCAGGATTTTTCAGGATTTTGTTGAAATCCTGAACAAGAACAAGGTAGGGATGTTTTTCACGAGTGAATTCGGTGGAAAAAACACTCAACTTCTTGGATTTGAAAATATCAATAGACCCGGCTGGGAAAATTGCTACAGAAACCTATAGAAAAACTACGGCGACAAATAATTTGTTGCATTGGAAAAGTTGGCATCCACAGTCCCTAAAGGTTGGTATACCAGTACATCAAAATTTTTAAAGAAGAAAAAAGTTTTTGGATGGGTATACAAAATTCAACCTTGTGACAGCATATACCTAATATTTTGTTGATAAAATTTACGTTTTATTAATATACATTAAAAGCTTAACTCAAAACAAAAAAAAAATATTTTACAAAGTGAAGGTTGCAAAAATATCATTAACCAAATTCTATGAGTCACTAGAGAGGTTAGGGAGATATGAGTTTATTCATCAAATACCTTGAACAATTAGCACAAAAAAGAGGGAAGGGGGTTTATTAGCCTTTATTACCCTATTGGAATGTATTCCTACCTGCCAATTACATTACATCCTTACTTAACCGATGCCCCCATTCCTCGGCGGCTCTCCCTTTTCCTCACCCTCACTTTCCTTCCTCAAATATAATCAATAGGCCTCATAGAAAAAATATATATACTGTAAACAACCAATCACTTAATGTCTCAATGCACACTATTACCTGATTCCTATACATATAGACATACACATAAGAATGTACAAAATTACTTCACACAAAATAGGAGCTTTAGGTCTCCAAGATATGGTATCAGTTTGTATATATTTTTCTTTCACTAAACTGTCCCTTAATCCACTTGCTCCTACTTAGCAATGGAGTACATCCTTATATTTGATGCCCCCATTCCTCGGCGTATAATTTTTTGGGTGTTGGGTGCAGAGCTGGGGTATCGGAATGTGAACCAGGTCTATTGTCATGTGGTAAGCTTTTATTAGAGATTAGAAAATTAACTAGGCCCAGTGTCGTGCGCAGTAGCATGGAAAGGCTGAGGATAGACTGTGTGTTCAGGGTCGTGCTCAGCGCGTTCAGGGTCGTGCTCAGCGCGGAGGCACTGGGCTTGAAGGTTGACTAGGTCCAGTGTCATGCTCAGTAGCATAGAAACACTGTAGATGAACTGGGTCCAGCGCTATGCTCAGTGGTGTAGAGGCAGTGGGCTTGAAAATTAAGTCCAGTGTCATGCTTAATAGCATAGAAATGCTGAAAGTAGACTGAGTTAAGGGTCATGCTCAGTAGCGCAGAAGCACTGGGCTTGAAGGTTATCTAGGTCCAGTGTCATGCTCAGTAGCGCAGAAGCACTAGGCCTGAAAGTTGGCTGGGTCCAGTGTCATGTGCGGGCGGCATGGTGGCTCAGTGGTTAGCACTACAGTCTTGCAGCGCTGGCTGGGGTCCTGGGTTCGAATCCCACCAAGGACACCATCTGCAAGGAGTTTGTATGTTCTCCCCATATTTGCGTGGGTTTCCTCCGGGTACTCCGGTTTCCTCCCACACTCCAAAGACATACAGATAGGGAATTTAGATTGTGAGCCCTGATGGGGACAGTGTTCCTGATGTATGTAAAGCGCTGCGGAATATGTTAGCGCTATATAAAAATAAAGATTTATTTTTTTTATTTTTATTTATTGAGACACTGAGGATAAACTAGATCCAGTATTCTGTTCAGTAGCGTAGAAGCACTGGGCCTAAAAATTGACCAAGTCTGGTGTCATGCTCTGTGACCCCTTGTTGGGTCTCCCTGCTGGTGAGTGAGTGGATTTGGCTGGAGATACAAGATCATTGGTTGTCCAATGTCCCCTTGGTGAAGCCTGTATAAGTGAAACATGTCGGGGAGGCTTTACCTTTAGGATTTTAACAGCTAGTGATAGGACAGCGTTTATTAATAATGGCTGCTGACAAAAACTGTATGACCATTAAATAATCACAGTAGGAGATAAATAAGATTGTGTATCTCCATAAAGGGATTAGATGAGCTGTTCCTGCGTTAAGTGTTTTTAATGTGTGTACATGCACTTTATATAATCATTTAACAACTGAATGAATAAAAGTTAAGTTTTATTTATAGGTATTTAGTTTAGGTGTTTAGTTCCCTTTGGCAAATCTTAATTCCCGCATAAACTGGCGCATGTCTGATTTGAAAAATTTGGCATCCTCAGAAAGGTGAAAACTGACAGTGGGAATAGGAAGTCCTCTCCCATTTTTATATTTAAGGCTAAGTTCACATTTCCGCTAAAATCTATCAGTCACAATCCGCTGCTCTTGTAAACAGCGGAATCCGTTTAGCGGATTCCGCTGCTCCCATAGACTTGTATGAGCAGCGGATTGTGACTGATGATGCTGCGTTGCACCCTCCGCCCGACTGATCAGTCGTGGAACGACTGACCGCCGGGCGGGGGGAACGCAGCATGTAACGTTTTTTGAGCAGCGAGATCCGTCGGATTTCGCTGCGCATGCTCTCTGGCTCCCTGCACACGTCACCAGCTTTGGTTGGTTACCCGATATTTACCCTGGTTACGGTGCAAGGAGCCAGCGCTAAGCGGTGTAGGCCCGTAACCAAGGTAAACATCGGGTGCTTTGCTGTTTCCCGATATTTAGGCTGGTTACGTGTGCAGGGAGGCCGACACTTCCCCGCTCGGCCCCGCCCCCTCCCGCACTCCGCACATGTATGTACACACACACACACCTGTCCCCAGCCATGCAGACAAGCACTGCCACTGACACCCTCGTCTGGCCCCGCCCCCTGCTCGGCTCCGCCCCCTCCCGCTCTTTGCATGTGCACATACATACATACATACATGCACATACACACACTCACTCACACATACACTCACCTGTCCCCAGCCATGCAGACCGCAGCACTTCTACTGACATCCTCAGCGCCTGGCCCCGCCCCCCGCTCGGCTCCGCCCCCTCCCGCTCTTTGCATGTGCACACACATACATACATACATACATACATACATACATACATACATACATACATACATACATACATACATGCACATACACACACTCACTCACAGATACACTCACCTGTCCCCAGCCATGCAGACCGCAGCACTTCCACTGACATCCTCAGTGCCTGGCCCCGCCCCCCGCTCGGCTCTTCCCCCGAACTCCGCCCCCCGCACACAACGGAATCCGACAAAGAATTCTGTTCTTTGTCATCCGTTGTACAGCGTTGAACAGCGCATCAGTCACATGCGTCAAGCGACGCATGTGACTGATACAAATCAACGGAAATGTGAACTTAGCCTTAGATAGTCACTTTTTTCGGAATCTCTCTATAGGATCAACTCTCGTAAGTAGTCCACATGGGCTTGAAGGTTAGAAAGTTTTAAGGGGGTTTTCCTTTGAAAAAACTACATTTTAATTAATGGATCTTGGACTAAATTAGGTGTCACAATTGGATCTAATAAATGTGCCCCTGCCATTTCTGACAGTACAGGGAGATGGGGTGATCATACTACATTTCCTGGGCAGAGGAGGAAGAAAAAAAAGACACAGGACAGCATGGGATCACATCTACTATTCTGTGAGGTAAAACATACAATAACAAGCATCAAATACTTTGCCTCACAAAGTATTTGCTGCTATCTCATGCTGTAATGTCTGTATACTCTTGTGTCCTCCCTTACCCAGGAGATGTGGTTTGGTTAGACCCATGTCCCTGTACGGTCAGACACAGACATTACACAGTACATAGCAGGGGCACATTTATACCAGTACAACAAAACTGCAATTTTCACTACATCCAATTGTGGAACTTTTTTCCAAGATCTGTTAACTGTAAGCTCAGGAGGCAAATTCTCAAACAGATCACTGATATGCCCATAGACTGCGACAGCTCATTTACATATAAGAAAGATGTGGATTTCTCTGTAATAAGACACTGGATATCATGATATTATTGTACTATGTTTCCTATGACCTACATGCTGATATAGATGACTTTGGTGGGTTGATCCTACTGACAAATTTCCTTTTAATTTTATAATCATAATCTTATAAGTGAAAACTAGATAACTAAATTGCATATCTTACATTATATAGTTGCTGATGTTTTGTTTATATTGTCCAGACAAATCTATGTATCTGATGGTTTATCAATTACAAATTTGATATTTTATTTTTTTTATTTAAACCTTTTTTGATTTATCTCTGATGTGCATGTTTCTACAGAAAGAGAAAGGTTAAGATAAAGCACAGTAACACCCCATGTCCTGCTGATGATCACAACGAAGAATCGGTATTGTAAGTAATTTTGACTTAATTCAATAATTGAAATGACAGAATTATGCATGATCTAAATTCGAGGAAGACTTACACATAAAAACACACGTAAGAATGAACTCACTTTGTAATGCATATGTGTGTGTAAAATATTGAATACAACACACACACACACACACACACACTTGATATACGCCTAATTTTGCAAGTTTTCGCACCTAGAAAGAATGGAGAGATCTGTAATTTTTATCATAGGTACACTTTAACTGTGACAGACAGAATCCCCCCAAAAAAATCCAGAACATGGCATTGTATGATTTTTAAATAATTAATTGCATTTTATTGCTTGAAATAAATATTTGATACAACAGTAAAACATACCTTAATATTTGGTACAGAATTTTTTTTTTTTGCTATTACAGAGGTCAGATGTTTCCTGTAGTTCCTGACCAAAGTTTCACACACACTGCAGCAGGGATTTTGGCCCACTCCTCCATACAAATCTTCTGCAGATCTTCCAGGCTTCTGGTCTGTCGCTGACCAACATTAAAGGCCCTGTCACACACAGAGATCAATCTTTGGCAGATCTGTGGTTGCAGTGAAATCATGGACATATTGTTCCATTTGTACACAGCCAAAATCTGGCACTGATTGTCCACAATTTCACTGCAATCTGTGCCAGGTTTTGGCTGTGTACAAATGGAACAATATGTCCATGATTTCACTGCAACCACAGATCTGCCAAAGATTGATCTCTGTGTGTGACTGGGCCTTAAGTTTCAGCTCACTCCGATTTTATTGGGTTAATGTCTGAGAACTGGCTAGGCCACTCCAGGACCTTGACGTCCTTTTTATGGTGCCACTCTAGTTGCCCTGGCTGTTTTGTATTTGGTCATTGTTTTGCTGGAAGACCCAACCACAACCCATCTTCAATATTCTTACTGAGGGAAGGAGGATGTTGACCAAAATTTCACAATACATGCCTTCATCCATCCTCTCTTCAATACGGTGCAGTTGTCCTGTCCCCTTTGCACAAAAGCACCCCCAAAGTATGATGCTTACACCGCCATGCATTATGGTTGGGACTGTGTTATTGGGGCTATACTCATCCTTCTTCTTCTTCCAAACACACACAGTGGAGTTGATACCAAAAAGTTCTATTTTGGGCTCATTGGACCACATGATCACATCGCTCTGATCAGCAGAAGTGATCGGACTGTGCAGTGATAAAGTCCCCTAAGGGGACTAGTAGAATGAATAAAAAATGTAAAACAAAAAAATATGAAAAATATAAAAAAATGTTCAAATCACCCCCCTTTTGCCCCATTGATTTTGTGTTTTGATAGATTGGGCATTTCTAAACACAGCAATACCAAATATGTGTATTTTTTTATTTTTCTAATTGTTTTATTTTCAATGGGGCAAAAGGGGGGGTGATTTGAATTTTTAGGTTTATATTCTCATATTGTTTTAAACCTTTTTTTATTACATTTTTTTATTTTTTATTTTTAAAGGGGTTAAAAAAGCCAGCTCAAGACTCGAAAAATAAGCAGTCATTTAACCCCAGATCCTGAAAAATGAGAATGCTACGGGTCTCAGAAAATGACAACAAAAGGGCAATTGTTTTTTTTAACAAACTTCTGAAAATCTTTCACAAATTAAAAAAGTAAGTCTATATGTTTGATATCTACAAACCATTAGGCTCTGTGCTCACACTGCATTTTTTTTCCGCGTTTTTGTGCATTTTTTGGGTGCAGTTTTGGTCTCAAAACTGCATGAATTTCCTTCCCCAGCAAATTCTGAGATTTCATTTTTGCTGTCTGCAAAGTGCAGTTTTTTTTGGCTGCGTCTTTATGGTGACCACAAAGATGCATCATGTCAATTCTTTTTGCGTTTTCACACTACGTTTTTCACCCATTGAATGCATTGGACAAAATCACAGCAAAAAAAGCTTCAAAAAGCATAAAAAAAAGTGCAAAAACGCATGCATTTTTAATGCATTTTTCCTGTGGGTGCGTTTTTGTGCATTTTTTTGGCGCCAAAAAGGCTGCATCTTTGTGGTCAGAAAAAAATGCAGCGTGAGCACATAGCCTTAGGGGCACTTTGCACACTACGACATCGCAGCTGCGATGTCGGTGGGGTCAAATCGAAAGTGACGCACATCCGGCGTCGCAGTCGATATCGTAGTGTGTAAATCCTTTTTGATACGATACGATTAACGAACGCAAAAGCGTCGTTATTGTATCATCGGTGTAGGGTCCGGCATTTCCATGAATTGGGAAATACCGATGTTACGATGTTGTTCCTCGTTCCTGCGGCAGCATACATCGCTGTGTGTGAAGCCGCAGGAGCAAGGAACATCTCCTACCTGCGTCCTGTGGCTCACACCGGCTATGCGGAAGGAAGGAGGTGGGCGGGATGTTTACGTCCCGCTCATCTCCGCCCCTCCGCTTCTATTGGCCGCCTGCCATGTGACGTCGCTATGATGCCGCACGACCTGCCCCCTTAATAAGGAGGCGGGTCGCCGGCCAGAGCAACGTCGCAGGGCAGGTGAGTGCATGTGAAGCTGCCGTAGCGATAATGTTCGCTACGGCAGCTATCACCATGATATCACAGCTGCGACGGGGGCGGGGACTATCGCGCACGGCATCGCAGCATCTGCTTGCGATGTCGTAGTGTGCAAAGTGCCCCTTGGTCACCTGCAGAATCATGTTGCCTGGTATAGTAAACAAAAAAAAAAAAACAAAGAAAACAATAATTGTGGAATTTCACTTTTTTCTTTATCGTTCCTTTGGGAGACCCAGACCATGGGTGTTTAGCTTCTGCCTCCGGAGGACACACAAAGTACTACACTTAAAAGTGTAGCTCCTCCCTCTGAGCTTATACACCCCCTGGTAGCCAGTCCTAGCCAGTTTATTGCTTTGTGTCAGGAGGCATACATCCACACATGCATTCTCATCTCATTTGTTTGACTTTTGGAAAGAGTTTGAAGAAAAGCGGGTCCATGTCTGGACTCCCGGCATGTCCCTTCTCACCCCACTGTGTCGGCGGTGTTGTTAAGGTTGATTTACAGGGCTGAAGCCTTACATGCCGCGCTCCTTCACTATCCCTTCTGGGCTCTGGCTTGAAGTGGGAGCCAGCACGGTCTCCATGCCTGGCAGGAATCCGGTCTCCATCCACAACCCCTTGAGGATTCTGTTGGACCGGAGCACTCATCCCCAGGGACATGGTCCTGCGTCTCAGCAGCTAATTACCTGAGACGTTTATGTTGGGGGTCCCGATTCTTTATTGTAAGGGGAGAGTATGATGTATGTGATTGTTTTAACTTTTCCGGCGGGTAGCTTTTGCCTGAGAACCGCGCCGATGGTGCCTGCTTGTCGGCCTCGCCGTTTAAATTTAGGCCCCGGCTTCGCCGGAGGCCTACTTTCATTTTCCTGCCCTCGCATGTCACTCATGCAGAGGGACAGGTTTGGCTCCTCCCGGCGGCCGTTCTACACAGGGGAGGGACACTCCCCACTGCTGGGGCGTCCCTCCTTCCCTGCAGGTCTCTATAGCCCTCCAGTTTACGCTCTTTTATAGGAATGCCCTCTTCTCAGGCAGAGTTCACTCTGCTCTGGGACATCCTGCATTCTGCATCTCTGCTGAGGTGCTGCGACTGGGGGACCGGGCTTCGGGATCTGGAGGGCACACAACACCGCGCTCAGCGGTCTAGTAAGCCACAGCCGGTCTCCGGTTGTGGACCTCTGTATATTCTCCCTGGGGTTCATTCTCTGCAAAGCCCCCACTCCAGCAGCATGTCTCACACAAGGAGCAAGGCTCCAAAGCTTTATTCTGCATGCACTGCATGTAAGCTCCTGCTGCCTGAGCCGAGCATTTATCCACATTGTGATGTCTGCTCTAACTTGGCAGTGCCACAGCCTGGAGTCTCACCCCCAGTGGTCTCTCAGGCTGCTGCTGCACCTGTGATTGAACCCCCGGCCTGGGTAGAGTCCTTTTCTAGGTCCATATCCCAGTCATTTGCTGAGTCCATGGGGCTTTTGTCCAGGACTTTGATGAATATGCATCAGCCCCCCTCACAGGGTGCCTCTAATACTCTTGACAGAGGACTCCTATCCTCTGACCTCCGTCCATCGGAGCTCACGGAGGATTCATCATCTGATCCCAGACCCTGTCCTTCTAAGAGAAGGCGCAGGGTTTCCTCCCCCTCCCCATCCCAAGGCTCTGTCTCAAGAGCTGACTTTCAAGATGAGGAGGATGCCCTCACTGGGGGCTCGGAGGCTATGTATCCCATCGATTTCTCTGAGGGTGACTCAGATCTTAGTGATTTGATTGCTTCTATTAATTCTGTGCTGGATCTCAATCCGCCAGTGTCAGAGGAGCAACTCTCTTTGGCAGAAAAACATCAGTTTACCTCGCCTAAGAGAGTGAAGAGTGTGTTCTTTAACCACTCCAGTTTTCAGACCGCTGTGACCAAACCCAGGGCCTGCCCTGACAAACGCTTTCCAAAGCGTGGTTCTGATGACCGGTTTCCATTTCCACCTGAGGTGGTCAAGGAGTGGTCTCACTCCCCAAAGGTAGACCCTCCGGTGTCTAGGCTATAAGCCCGGACCGTTGTGTCGGTGGCTGACGGCACCTCACTTAAGAATTCCACTGACCATCAGATTGACCTTCTGGCCAAATCTGTGTATGAAGCTGCGGGGGCCGCGTTTTTCCCGACTTTTGCAGCAGTGTGGGCTCTCAAAGCCATCTCTGCTTCTCTAGAGGAGATGCATTCCCTCACCAAGGAATCTATGCCTGAGATGGTTACCTTAACTGCTCAGGCTTCAGCTTTTTCATCCTATGCCATGTCTGCCATGCTAGAGGCTGCTCACCGCACTGCGGTGGCTTCAGCTAATTCTCTTGTTATCCGCAGGATTTTGTGGCTTCGACAGTGGAAGGCAGATGCTTCTTCCAAGAAGTTTCTTGCTGGGCTCCTTTTTGCTGGTTCACGGCTGTTTGGTGAACAGCTGGATGAGATCATTAAAGAAGCTACTGGCGGGAAGAGTACTTCCATGCCACAAACCAAGACCAGGAAACCCGCCCAGGGTAGGAATCAATCGAGGTTTCGTTCCTTTCGTTCCTCCAACTGGTCATCCTCTAAGCCTTCTGCCTCGTCCGCTAACTCAGCCAAGGATCAGAAATCCAACTGGCGCCCAAAAGCGCGTCCGCAGAAGACCGCAGGAGGTTCTGCCACTAAGGCAGCTTCCTCATGACTCTCGGCCCGCTCCAGCCACGTCCTTAGTCGGTGGCAGGCTCTCCCACTTTGGCGACGCTTGGTTAAAACAAGTCTCCGATCAGTGGGTGAGAGACATCATATCTCACGGCTACAGGATAGAATTCTCTTCCAGCCCTCCAAACAGATTTTTTTCTCTCAACTCCCCCCTGCTCCAAGGCCACCGCCTTCTCGCAGGCCGTGGCGTCCTTGCAGGCAAACGGAGTGATTGTCCCAGTTCCCGCTCAGGAACGGTTCAGAGGTTTTTACTCAAATCTCTTCCTAGTTCCAAAAAAGGACGGTACCTTCCGGCCCATCCTGGATCTCAAGCTTCTCAACAAGCATGTCCGGGTGCGGCATTTTCGCATGGAGTCTCTGCGATCAGTCATTGCCTCTATGACTCAAGGGGAGTTCCTGGCGTCCATCGACATCAGAGATGCCTATCTACATGTGCCAATCGCAGTGTCACATCAGCGTTGGTTACGTTTTGCGATGGGAGCGGATCATTTCCAATTCGTGGCTCTCCCCTTCGGGTTAGCCACGGCCCCTCGGGTATTCCCCAAGGTCATGGCGGCAGTGATTGCGGTCATGCACCTCCAGGGGATAGCAGTGCTTCCTTATCTGGACGACCTTCTGGTCAAGGGTACATCCAGCGCAGACTGTCAGCGGAGTGTTTCGCTCACTCTCGCCACCCTAGCCCAATTCGGGTGGATTGTCAATCTTCCCAAATCCACTCTGACTCCGACCCAGAGTCTCACGTACCTAGGGATGCAGTTCGAGACTTTGCCGGCACTTGTGAAGTTGCCCTTAGACAAACAGCTGTCACTCCGGTTGGCGGTGCGCTCTCTACCTGAGGCCCTGCCGTTATACCCTCAGGCGTCTGATGCAGGTGCTGGGTCAAATGGTGGCCTCCATGGAGGCGGTTCCCTTTGCCCAGTTCCATCTGCGTCCTCTGCAGCTGGACATTCTCCGCTTTTGGGACAAGCGGCCTTCCTCCTTACAGAGGTTAGTGGCTCTGTCGCCACGGACCAGGAGCTCTCTTCAGTGGTGGCTTCGACCCCTCTCCCTGTCCCAAGGGCGCTCCTTCCTGACTTTGTCCTGGGTGATTCTCACCACGGATGCCAGCCTATCTGGCTGGGGAGCGGTACATCTCCACCAAAGAGCACAGGGCACTTGGACTCCGTCCGAGTCAGCCCTTTCAATCAATGTGCTGGAAACCAGAGCTGTGCTTCTAGCTCTCCTAGCCTTTCACCACCTGTTGGCGGGCAGGCACATTCGAGTCCAGTCAGACAACGCGACAGCGGTTGCCTACATCAATCACCAAGGCGGGACACGCAGCCGCCTGGCAATGTTGGAGGTCCAACGCATTCTTCAATGGGCGGAGGACTCCAAGTCCACCATATCCGCAGTCCACATCCCTGGCGTAGAAAACTGGGAGGCAGATTATCTCAGCCGTCAATCCGTGGACGGTGGCGAGTGGTCTCTGCATCCGGCAGTGTTTCAGTCAATCTGCCGCAAGTGGGGCACTCCGGACGTGGACCTAATGGCATCCCGTCACAACAACAAGGTTCCGGTTTACGTGGCTCGCTCCCACGATCCTCAGGCCTTCGCCGCGGACGCTCTGGTACAAGACTGGTCCCAGTTTCGTCTGTCCTACGTGTTTCCCCCTCTAGCTCTCTTGCCCAGAGTCCTGCGCAAGATCAGAATGGAGGGCCGTCGAGACATCCTCATTGCACCGGACTGGCCCAGGCGAGCTTGGTATCTGGACCTGCTCCAACTGTCCGTGGAGATGCCGTGGCATCTTCCGGACCGTCCAGACCATGCTCTCGCAAGGTCCGTTTTTCCGCCCGAATTCTGCGGCCCTCAAATTGACGGCGTGGCTCTTGAGTCCTGGATTTTGACGGCTTCTGGTATTCCTCCTGAAGTCATCTCCACTATGACTCGGGCCCGTAAGTCTTCCTCCGTCAAGATCTATCACAGGACTTGGAAAATTTTCCTGTCCTGGTGTCGCTCTTCCGGCCATTCTCCTTGGCCATTCTCGTTGCCGACCCTTCTGTCTTTTTTACAGTCCGGTCTGCAGCTAGGACTGTCCCTCAACTCTCTCAAGGAACAAGTCTCAGCTCTATCAGTGCTGTTCCAGCGGCGTCTCGCCCGGCTGGCTCAGGTCCGCACCTTCATGCAAGGTGCGTCTCACATCATTCTGCCTTATCGGCGGCCCTTGGATCCCTGGGACCCTAACTTGGTCCTCACGGTATTGAAGAAACCCCCTTTCGAGCCCCTTAGGGAGGTTTCTTTGTATCGTCTTTCTCAAAAGGTGGCCTTTCTAGTTGCCATAACTTCTCTCAGGAGAGTCTCTGATTTGGCTGCGCTCTCCTCGGAGTCACCTTTTTTGTTTTTTCACCAAGACAAGGTAGTTCTCCGTCCGACCCCGGACTTTCTTCCTAAGGTGGTCTCTCCCTTCCACCTTAACCAGGAGATTTCCTTGCCTTCCTTCTGTCCGGCCCCTGTTCATCGCTTTGAGAAAGCGCTGCATACTCTAGATCTGGTGCTTGCTCTCCGGATCTATGTGTCTCACACCGCTGCGCTTAGGTGGTGCACCTCTCTTTTTGTGCTAACCACAGGGCGGCGCAAGGGTCTCTCTGCTTCTAAGCCGACCTTGGCCCGTTGGATTAGATCGACCATTTTGGACGCCTACCAGAGTACTCAGGTGCCTCCCCCGCCGGGGATCAAAGCACACTCGACCAGAGTTGTCGGTGCCTCTTGGGCTTTTAGGCACCAGGCTACGGCTCAACAAGTCTGTCAGGCTGCCACTTGGACTAGCCTGTATACCTTTTCGAAGTACTACCAAGTGCATGCTCATGCTTCGGAAGATGCGAGCTTGGGCAGACGCATCCTTCAGGCGGCTGTCGCCCACTTGTGAAGTTAGGCTCCGCCTACTTCTTAGTTTTTTCTGTTTATTCCCACCCAGGAACAGCTTTGGAACGTCCCATGGTCTGGGTCTCCCAAAGGAACGATAAAGAAAAAGAGACTTTTGTTACTTACCGTAAATTCTTTTTCTTATAGTTCCGTATTGGGAGACCCAGCTCCCTCCCTGTTGCCTGTTGGCAATTTTCTTGTTCCGTGTGTTATCACCGGCTGTTGTCGTGGACAGAGTCTCCGGTTGTTCCGGTTCTTACTCGGTTCTACTTGTGGGTGGCTATTCTCCTTCAGCTTTTGCACTAAACTGGCTAGGACTGGCTACCAGGGGGTGTATAAGCTCAGAGGGAGGAGCTACACTTTTAAGTGTAGTACTTTGTGTGTCCTCCGGAGGCAGAAGCTAAACACCCATGGTCTGGGTCTCCCAATACGGAACTATAAGAAAAAGAATTTACGTTAAGTAACAAAATTCTTTTTTTTCACTTTCTCCATAATTGGAATTTTTGCACATTTTCCAGTACAGTATATGGTAAAACTAATGGCGTCATTCATGCTGCAAAAAATAAGCCCTCATATGGCTATATTGACTAAAAATGAAATGTTATGGCTCACGGAAGATTGGGAGGTAAAAGCAAAAATTAAAACTGAAAATTGCCTGGGAGTGGAAGGATTAAAGAAAAAATAACAGGTCTCTGAGAGCCAGAATTTTTACTGGTGTGTAGGTTATCAAATACTTATTTCATGCAATAAAATGGAAATTAATTATTTAAAAATGTTGCTCCCCTTCTTCCGAGTGCCGTAACTTTTTTTTTTTTTCTGTCAATTTGCCATTTGAGGGCTTGTTTTTTGCAGGACAAATTGTACTTTTAAATGAAACTATAAGTTTTACCATATAGTGTACTGGAAAATGGCAAAAAAAAAATGCCAAGTGTGGGAAAAATTGCAAAAAAAAGTGTGATTGCATGATTGTTTTTTAAATCTTTTATTCACCATATTCAGGTCGGTACAAGTTTGTAGACACCAAACATGCATGTATAGGTTTACTTATATCTAAGGGGTTAAAAAAAAAAATCAGACTTTTGTCCAAAAAAAGCGGACATGTTTTCATTTTTCAGGATTTATGGCTCAGTGACAGCTTATTGTTTGCGTCTTGGGCTGCCATTTTTAATGGTTCCATTTTTCCGCAGATGTTACGTTTTGATTGCCTGTTATTGTATTTTGCACAAAATTTGTGGCAACCAAAAAACGTAGTTTTGGCATTTGGATTTTTTTTTGCCTCTACACGTTTACTGATCAGATTAATTGATTTTATATTTTGATACATCTGGCATTTCTGAATGCGTCGATACCAAATATGTGTATTTTTTAAGCTTTTAATTTTCAATGGAGCGAAAGGGGGGTGATTTTGAAATTTTAGTTTTCTTTTTTTAGTTTTTTGGCTTTTTTTTAAAAAAATTTTAAAACTTATTTTACTTTTTTTTTTTTTGTTTAAATTTATTTTACTATTCCCTCTATAGAACTAAAGCGCAGTTTAATCACTCATTTATTTTTGTTGATCACAGCTACACAGCTCTGATCACCAGAAATATTCGCCTCTTGTCACTGGCAGCACTCGGCCGAGTGAAACAGGAAGTAACTCATGCTAGCTACAGGAGTCATCACATGACCCTGTGCTGCCATGACAGCCATCGGCTCAAAGTGATCACATCACTGCGACGCCGATGGAGCAGGGTAAGTAAAGATTTACCGCCGTGGGAATTTAAATGGCTTTGTCACATTTTTACATCGCCATTTAAGGGATCCACTTGTCAGCTGTTCAAATCAGCTGACATGTGCGCAGATTCCTGCTGGTTGCTGCTGTCAGCCGGTGGGGCTTACACTAAGACCGCTTAGGGCGTAATTTTACTGCCCGCGGTAGTTAGGTAGTTTTCATCTCTATATTAAAGAAAAATATTTTTCACCTGCTTATTTTTCCCATTTTATGATCAACTTATTTTCTGTGTCTTTTTTTCATATCCATAGCACTTGATATGTCTTTTTTTTTTTTTTTGGGCGGGGGGGTAGGAGGGAGGGGGAATTTGAATGACGTTCATTTTTTTTTTTTTTTTTTTTACATTCGTAAAATGTTACTGTGAAACTGGATCTGGTGAATCTGTACTGAGTCAGTTTTTTGTGCATCCATTGAAATTTAATGCAATACTTATAAAGAAAAAAAAACAGATAAAACTAGCGTATGCTGTGATTTATGTATTTATTTTAACCAAACTAACCATTGGCAAAGTAATACATTAATTAACGTTGTTCCATGCTGTCTGTTTCCACAATGATGCCAACAAAGAGGGAAAGCCCTGTGTAGCGGTTAAAAAAAATCCTTGGTAAATAAAACAGTGGCAGACCATAGCAAATTAATGGCGTCATTATATAAAAAAATTGTTAAAACACACCAACACGTCATCACGAGTCGGATCCTGGCCTACACCACCCAGAAATTTTAGCCTATCTGCATAAGAATGCCCCTAAACCCCTTGGGGAGAGGGAGACAGCGGACTTGGAAGAGGATTTCACGGAGCAGGAGCTCTAAGAAGCCATTAAAAATATTAAAACAGGAAAAAGTCCAGCCACGACCGGTTTACACCCAAATTCTCTAAAGTGTGTGGAGAGATATGCAGTCATTTTAATGCTGAAAGCATTTAACTCCATTTCTAAATCATGCCAGTTCCCTAAACAAACGTTGCAGGCTCGAATAACTGTCCCCCTAAGCCGGGAAGAGACCCCTTAATATGCTCTAACTACAGGCCCATATCCCTAATAAATGTGGATGTTAAACTTTATTCTAAAATGATTGCTCTGAGATTAAATCTCCATATTCCTAAATTGATACATAGAGACCAAGTGGGTTTTGTCCTGGGCAGGGAGGCACGGGACAATACTATTAGAACCATATCCCTAACATTGTGGGCCTGCCTTCTAAGGTTTCTAGTCTGCTTATTAACAGTCGATGCTGAAAAATCATTTGATTTGGTCCACTTGGGCTTTTTGGAGGCAACCCTCCGGACAGTAGAGGTGCGCCCGCGTATGTTACAATGGATAAAAGCACTATACCTTGATCAGACAGCGCAGGTTGGTTTGAATGTCCGTATGTCTGACCCCTTTGACATCAGAAACGAGACAAGACGGGTGTCCCCTTTCCCCTTACTTTTACATCCTGGTAATGGAATCCCTGGCCAATGCACTCTGGGGGAATCCATCAGTGAGGAGGATACAGATGGGATCCAAAACACATTAAACTAGCCCTGTTTGCAGATGATTTACTGTTATATGTTACCCAGCCACGAGTGAGCCTTCCTGCCATCTCGGAGGCGTTTAGGATCTTTGACAGGCTCTCCAATTTTAAAGTCAATCTCCATAAAACAGAGATCTTAAACATTTTTCTATCCTCAGAAGAGGAGGCCAGCCTTAGGCCCTCATTCCCATTCAGATTGTACAGCCATAGCATAAAATATCTGGGGATCAGGATTCCAGCAGACCCAAAATATCTATATGATCTTAACTTTTCAGACAAATATCCAAAAGGAGCTAATTTTTTTTATATATTTTTACACCACTATAGATACGCAGACGGCATCTCCCATTCCAAGCATTCAGACACAGTCACACAGGGTGGGGCACGGGCTGACTGCAACCAATGACACATGCTAGGACTGCCAGTGGGTGAGGGAAGCTGTGCTTGTGCATGAGGTTAATTAATGGCCTCGGAAGAAGTGTTACAGCTGTGCGGGAGACTCTAAGTATAACGCGCCTGCTCTAATCTCCCTAGCCTTTTCTACCATCATTTTAAAGCACATGATTCAGGTACCCATAGACTTATATGGGGATCGGTGTCCAAACAAATACTCTGAATTAATTCAGGCCCCGAACCGTTTTTTTGTTTAAAAAAAAATCCGGATATCTGCGGGTTCTTCTATCACTATTAATAATCCCCCCCTACCACTCCCTCAGTCACAATACAATTTACATAATCTTCCCACACGAACTTCCCTCTCCCTGTCCCTTTTTTAAACATTAGTCCAACCTTTTGGCCATTTTTCCCCTAGCTCAGCTGAGCCCTCTGCATTAAGGTGTAGCCCATCCGCAGCATAGAGCCTGTAACCAACAAAAGTTGGCCGAGTTCTCAAGAATACAGAACCCTGCTTTCTCCACTAATTCCTTAACTCCAGGTACACAAGGTCCTTGACATAAGGCCCCTTTACACACTGAGACTTTCTAGCGATCCCACCAGCGATCCCAACCTGGCCAGGATCGCTACAAAGTCTCTGGTGAGCTGTCAAACAGGCAGACCTGGCCAATGACGCAACAGCGATCCGGACCTGCAGAACGACCTAGCTAGTCATTGGGGACGTTGTAAAGCAGCTTTTTGAAAGGAAAGTCGCTGTTAAGTCCCCTTTACACACTGAGACTTTCTAGTGATCATGCTGCACAGCGGGAAACAAAGGACCAAAGAATGGTCCTGAACGATTTGTAGCGATCAGCAACTTCACAGCAGGGGCCAGGTCGCTGATATGTTTCACACACTGCAATGTCGCTGGGGAGGTCGCTATTATGTCACAAAACCGGTGACGTTACAGCGATGTCGTTTGCGATGTTGCAGTGTGTAAAGGGGCCTTTAAGCTTGCATCCTAAATCCCTGAAATATTTTTCAAGGACTTTCTGCCTACTTGTAACCTTGTCATTGTTGCCAATGTATATCACGACTACTGGGTCCTCACCAGGATCTCAAAGTTATCTATGAACCAGCTAATTTGTTTTTCAGGATCGAGAATTCAGCAGAATGTTTGATGCGTAGACTTTGTGACATATTTGCCCCTTTTTGTTCCCCTAGTAATTAAATCCCTCACTAACATCACCTATCTTGCCTGTTCTGCATTCCTATTCCCCCTCTTACTGGAGCAGACACTCCCCGTGGTTTCAGAACATGTCTTAGGGTATGTGCGCACGTTGCTTTTAACCTGCTTTTTACCTGCTTTTTTGCTGCTTTTTCTTCTGCGCTGTTTAATGCCAAAATGGATGTGTTCTTCTATTCAAGCAAAGTCTATGGGAATTTGGGTTTCTTGTTCACACTATGTTGTTCAAAATGCTGCCTTTTTGAGGCAGAACTTTGGTCAAAAACTCAGCTTTTCAAAGAAGCAACATGTCAATTGTTTTTGCCATTTGGGTTTTGCACTGCAAAGCTGAGTTTTTGACCAAAGTTCTGCCACAAAAAGGCAGCATTTTGAACAACATAGTGTGAACAAGAAACCCAAATTCCCATAGACTTTGCTTGAATAGAAGAACACACATCCTACACGTCCACGCAACTATCCTCCCTTAGCAAACTCCTTTGAATATTGTCCTTGGATCTGTGTTGCCAGCTGCTCATTTAGATCCAGTATTTGGCCTTCTAAATGCACAATGTCCACACAATCTAGCACCACAGTATGCATTCTCAAAAGGCTGTACCAGGATTGCATACATACATCAATATGTACGCTGGATGGCATTGTCCATAGTTGATCTCCTTTTACTAATGGAGATTGTTGAAACCCAGGAATATAGACAAATTCAATCAGTGAATTAACCCCTCAAGGAGAATCTGTCAACAGGATTTAGCAATATAAAGTAAAGGTATGGTTATAATGCCACTGGTCTACAGATGCATTAGATACTTTTGGTAAAGAAATCCCATCTATGGTTCTTGTTTAATCAGTGTCTGAACTTTTCTTATGATATTTGTAATCATAGAGGTGGGATTGGGGTAGGGTATTGGTTGTCTTCTGCTCATCGACCCCTTTGTTTGCATCTTGTGTCTCGATAACAAGTCACTGATTTTTTTTCCAGTGACCTGACACCTTTTTGAAAATCAAAGTGTGCAAGCGCCGCGAACGTGTGCCCACATTGATTCCACAACTGGTCTCTTATAAAATAGTGCCAGAGGCGGCTTATGTACAGTTGAGACCTGTTCTCAATGATGTCTTCAGTAAGCCGTTATGGGCATTCGCTGCAAACACAGGGCTTTTCAGCAGGCACCTGACACAGCAATGCATTGGCATTCCACGAAGGAAGATAGAACAGCACGCCCCCCTGCTGGTGCACATTAAATTCCACAAGTTAACATTTTGTCTTGTAAATTTTAATAATTTCAGTACCAATGTTTTACCTTTTTTTTACCTTTTTTTGTGTATATGTTTCTACAGTCAAAGTGGGCCTGTTCTACGCGAAAGAACACGTCGCTTTACGGCAGCACTAAGACCGATTGCATGTCACTTGGAATCTCTGGGTATGATTAAATATGACTTTTATATTTTTTTTTTTTTATTGATTTATTCCAATAAAATTTAGTTTTTTTTTAAACTTTTAATATGTGCGATACATACACAGAAAATTTGTTTCTAGATTTTTTCAATATAATCTGCATGGAAAGTAACTCAGATATGTATGCAAGTTGTAACGGGGCAGTGGAGAAAAAAACAACCAAATACTCTCCTCACCCCTGACCAATTGAGCCATCCTGTCCTCTATTTTCCGTCGTCTGGCCTCTTCACTATAGCGACTTCCAGCCGCTTACATACCAGATCTTACTGTTCATCAAGTTTGCAATGACATCGCAACCTTATGACGCAATGGAACTCTGTCCTGGAGGGAAGAAGTCAAAGATGAGTGCTACAGCAGGGTGAAGAGAACTGCGTGGTAGACAGAGAGGTCAGCCGTGAGGTATGTTAGTTTTATTTTTAACAAATTATTTTACAATCACAGTATTTGTCGGCTTTATTGCCGGCAGATCATGGATGTGTTAGGGGCAAAAGATGTCAGAATAAGAGCAGCAGGGGGAGCTGCGCTCCGCCTACTGCTAAGAACTCTTTAACCTCTCCACGACACATGACGTACTGGGTACGTCATGGATCGTGTGAGCTTAATTCAGTCCGCAGCGATTCGTGCACATCTCAGCTGATTTTAACAGCTGAGATGTGTGCCTGCCAGGCGCGAGTGGAATCGCGTTCCACCCACGCCTATTAACCCCTTACATCGCACTGCCAAAATCTGACAGCAAGATGTATCTGCACGCACCATAAGTATAACTTACCAACCCCCATCGGAAGTCACGTCACGCGGTGGTTGCCATGGTAGCACAGGGTCATGTGATGACTCCTGTAGCGATCATGAGTCACTTTCTCTCACTGCCGGTAGAGGGAAGTGTGTGAGTACAGCCACTTTTCTCCAGATCTCAGCTGTGCAGCTGTGATCTTGAGAAATGGAAGAGCTGATCGTTAGTCCCCTAGGGAACGTAGTAAAATATTAAAAAAAAAAAGGGTTTTAAAAAATAAAAAAAATAAACCTTAAAGTTCAAATCACCCCCCATTCGGCCCATTGAAAATTAAAGGGTTAAAAAAATAAAAAATATACACATTTGGTATCGCTGCGTTCAGAAACGCCCGATCAAACTATAAAATCAATTAATCTGATAGGTAAACAACGTAGCGGCAAAAAAAAAAAATCCAAACGCCAAAATTACGTTTTTTGCTAGCCGCAAATTTTGCACAAAATGCAATAATAGGCGATCAGAGATAATCATAGATCCCGAATAATGAGAACACTACGGGTTTCAGAAAATGGCGCTAAAACTGAGCCACGTTTTTGGACAAACGTGTGAATTTTTTTAACCCCTTAGATAAAAGTAAACCTACATACATGTTTGGTGTCTACAAACTTGTACTGACCTGAGAAATCACACCGACACTTCAGTTTTATCATAAAGTGAACACTGTGAATAAAATATTCCAAAAACTATTGTGCGAGCGCACTTTTTTTGCAGTTTTTCCACACTTGTAATTTTTTTGCTGTTTTTCAGTACACTAGATGGTAAAACTCATAGTTTCATTTAAAAGTACAGCTTGTCCCGGAAACATCAAGCCCTTATATGGCAAGTATTTCACAGAAAAATCACTTTCTAAAATATCAATTCTTTTTTTTTTTTTAAAAAAATACATACAATTCCTATAGGATATACAGAGACAAAATAGTCAACAAGCAGCCAAATACAATGAACAATATAATAGGCCTAGACCGATCATATAGCAGAAAGACCAGTGATATCCCCCAGCCGGTTTCAATATATCACTGTGCCAATCAACCTATTAATATATATGGTTGAAAAATTTAGTCTAGGCGTGTCTACACCCTGAGATTCCCATAGGTCCAAAATAAGGAAATTGGGAATGCCTAAATGTCTATTTGGCCCAGACAGAATTGTCCTCAAGGTCACAACGTGTTTATATGACATTATTTGCAAAACTCCTGATTACATTTCATTAAATATTTTTCACCCGACGCGTTTCTCCTCCTACACCGGAGGTTTATCAGGGGTGTATATAGTATGTCATAACACATTTAATTCATATAGACAAAAGAAATAGTGAGGAGAGGCATATACAGATATCACAGTGTTACAGAGAAAACCTTATCACTGAAGATTTTTTCAGCCGTTCTCTAGATTTTAATCCAAATTTCTCTAGGACAAAATTTAGTTTCTTCAGTTTTTATTAAAGGTTTTGACTGATATCTAAGGGTGGGGCAGAAAATGGCCCAGTCGAGGTGCACACTCCACATCACTTAACATAGACAATGGTTTTCATTCCAAGATTGGATTTCATTAGTCCATATGCAGATAATCTCATGAAATCCAATCTTGGAATGAAAACCATTGTCTATGTTAATTGATGTGGAGTGTGCACCTCAACTGGGCCATTTTCTGCCCCACCCTTAGATATCAGTTAAAACCTTTAATATAAACTGAAGAAACTCAATTTTGTTCTAGAGAAATTTGAATTAAAATCTAGAGAATGGCTGAAAAAATCTTCAGTGATAAGGTCTTCTCTGTAACACTGTGATATCTGTATATGCCTCTCCTCACTATTTCTTTTGTCTATATGAATTAAATGCGTTATGACATACTATATACATCCCTGATGAACCTCCGGTGTAGGAGGAGAAACGCGTCAGGTGAAAAATATTTAATGAAATGTAATCAGGAGTTTTGCAAATAATGTCATATAAACACGTTGTGACCTTGAGGACAATTCTGTCTGGGGCAAATAGATTCTGGGCATTCCCAATTTCCTTATTTTGGACCTATGGGAATCTCAGGGTGTAGACACGCCTAGACTAAATTTTCCAACCATATATATTAATAGGTTGATTGGCACAGTGATATATTGAACCCGGCTGGGGGATATCACTGGTCTTTCTGCTATATGATCGGTCTAGGTCTATTGTATTGTTCATTGTATTTGGCTGCTTGTTGACTATTTTGTCTATGTATATCCTATAGGAATTGTATGTATTTTTTTAAAAAAAAAAATTGTACAATAAAGAATTGATATTTTAGAAAGTAATTTTTCTGTGAAATATTGGTTAGTTCACTTTAAACCATTCCTTTCTGTGAATAATTTACCCTTATATGGCAAGATTGACGGAAAAATAAAAAAGGTAAGGCTCTCGGAAGAAGGGGAGGAAAAAAAAACAAACGGAAAATCGCCTGGGGGGAAGGGGTTAAATACCACTCAGTCAGCCTCTTGACAGCAGCATTTACAAACCATGGCTCAAAGAGCACCCATTGCACTCTTCTAACACACCTGCCTCTAAGTGATCATTAAATGCCAGTAGACTCAAAAGAGGATAATTTTTGGACAGTTTTAACAATTTATGTGGTCTAAAATGTGTAGTGCAGTGTGTTAAATGGGCTGTTGATGACCACCATCTAATTTTTTTTTTTTTTTTTCCTTTAGCTAGTTTCAGGTGAGTTAAACATTACTAAGCCTATATGAGGGGCTGCTGATAAGTCTTTGCCTTTACCCAGAAAGAAACGAGATAGGATGCTAAAACTTTACAGTTATTCCACATACTCTCCACTGATGTCAACACACTTCTTATATCGGTATTCCAAGTTCTGTAAGCCTAGCAAAAACAAGGATTTCAGTTGTGCCTCAAACCAGGCATCTAGCAGCCATGGCATCAGAAATGGTGTGAAATTTGGTACCCTTGAGGTGTTTCTTCAGGTTTGGAAACAGATATGATAGTCAGAGGGAGCTAGATCCGGTGAATAAGGTGGGTGGTCAACAAGCTGGAAGCCCAGCTCTGCCGGCGTTGTCTTGCAGGAACAAGATTCCTTTGGTCAACAAGCTGGAAGCTCAGTCCTGCCGGCGTTGTCTTGCAGGAACAAGATTCCTTTGGACAGCTTGCCTTGCCTTTTGGCCTTCAGAGCTGCCTTAAATAGGTCCAAAAGTTCAATGTAATACCTTGCATTGATGGTGGAACCCTTTTGAAGGTAGTCCACTAGCAGCACGCCCTCCTTATCCCAGAACACAGACACCATCACCATAGTGGCTGATTTTTGCACCCTGAACTTCTTTGGACGAGGAGAACCACTGTGCCTCCCCTCTTTTGACTGCTCCATGTTTTCAGGATCATACAAATAAATACAGGTCTCATCCATAGTGACCAGGAAGTTCTTATCAGTCCGTAAACGCTGACAAATGGACCGGGACGTTTTCACTCGCATGCTTCTCTGATCTGTTGTCAAACATTTGGGGACTCACTTTGCAGATAGCTTCCTCATGTCCAAATGTTAATGGATAATGACACAAACATGAGAAATCCCCATGATGTACCGTATTTTTCGGACCATAAGACGCACTTTTTTTCCCCCAAATGTTGGGGGAAAGTTGGGGGTGCGTCTTATGGTCTGACTATAGGGCTGCGGCTGGGAATGAGGGTGCTGCAGGTCATCGGGGGCACGAGCAGGCAGCAGCAGCGCCTGCCGTGACCACGTGGGCCCGCTCATTACATATGCACGCCCATCCTCCCGCCCATCTCTCAGCGCTGAAGCCGGCGCTGACAGGTGGGCGGGAGGACGAGCGGGGACGCGCGCATAGCAAAGAGCCGGCCGCATGATCACCCCTGGCAATTACAGCTTGGAGTGATCATGTGCGTCTGTATTCACTGCCCCCCGCGCGTCATTACCAGCGCGGGGTGCAGTGAATCAGTGTACTCACCCGTCCCCGTGTGTGGAGCCGCCCCCCTGCTGCACGCGATGTCTTCCTGTCTGTGCCGGTCAGCTGATCTGTGCTGAGCCGGTCAGCTGATCTGTGCTGAGCTGGTCAGCTGATCGGCACAGACAGGAAGACATCGCGATGCAGCAGGGGAACGGCTCCACACACACAGATCAGCGTGCCAGAGAGGAAGATGTGATCGGTGCTGCAGGGAGTGAGGAAAAGGTGAGTATAAACGTTTATTTTTTTTCTCTGTGCTATAGGATACAGGCCATATACCAGGATGGTATATGAGCACGATGGGGGCATATAGCAGGATGGGAGTATATGAGCAGGAGGGATGGGGGGGGTATGTGAACAGGCTGGATGGGGGGGGGTATGTGAACAGGCTGGATGGGGGGGGGGGGGATATGTGAACAGGCTGGATGGGGGGTATGTGAACAGGCTGGATGGGGGGGTATGTGAACAGGCTGGATGGGGGGGTATGTGAACAGGCTGGATGGGGGGGTATGTGAACAGGCTGGATGGGGGGAGGTATGTGAACAGGCTGGATGGGGGGAGGTATGTGAACAGGCTGGATGGGGGGAGGTATGTGAACAGGATGGATGGGGGTTTATAGCAGGATCATATACAAGGCAGGAGGATCATTACCAGGATGGGGTACCTTAGTAGAGAATTTGGGGACATTACCCCCATAACAGTGTCAGCAGCAGATCCTCGCCCCATAACAGTGTGTCATGACCACATTTTTTGCTTAAAGTTTTATTTTCCCATTTTCCTCCTCTAAAACCAGGGTGCGTCTTATAGTCTGGTGCGTCTTATAGTCCGACAAATACGGTATGTTATTGCTTTAGCTGAAATTTGTCGATTCTCCAGTATGAGGTTGTGCACAGCATCGATGATCTCCGGAACAACAACCAGTCCCTGTAGTCCAGGACGTTCCTCATCATTGGTGCTAAGGTGGCCCGTTTTAAATTTGGCAACCCAGTTCTTAACTGTGGAATAGGAAGGGCATTGGGGGAATCAATGTCTGCGACATATCACCATGAATATCCTTCGTGGACTTTCCTTGCAGAAACAAGAATCACTCCTCTGCTCTCCGTTGCTGTGAATATTGCATTAGACGCCGCCATTTTGTTTTCCCGCGTGCGTAGAACACGGTTGCCATAAGCAACAAACACAATTTTGAAAACCTATCTTAGACACATAAGGCTTTCATGTGATGTAACATTTGTTCTCATAGAAACAAAAAAAAAATCACAAAGCCAAAGACTTATCAGCAGCCCCTCGTATTTGCATTAAAGCGCTCAAAGGAGTTTAGTGTAGACCGTAGGTATACAAAAGGTGTACCTCTTTAAAGCCTACTCGTGGCCTCAATTTGCAAATGGGGCTACAAATACCCTTTCATATGTAATGGTACAAGATACTATCTATAAAATTGCAGATTTAATGCTAAAATATAGGCTTTCATTCTCACAATGGCTAGAATACGTACTGTATCTAATTTGTATTTTTTTTTTCATCCTGTCTAATTATTTTCATGTATTTTACAAATTTAGATTTCGAGGACCAGGATAAGCAGGATTCTACGGTAGTTGACAGCGATGCAGCTGTCCTTAGTTCAGGTATGTATATTTTCATTCCATGTTCAATGTCAGCCTTGACAAAGAAGTCACAAGACTTGAGAAGAGCTTTTTGAACCCTATCCCACCTGTGTCTTGTAGACCCTAGTTTTTGTGTTTTTATTTATTTTTTTTTTTCTTCAAAAAGCTATTTTTTATTTTAAATAAATCTGCCTGAGTGATTGTTTTTTGCAGAATGTTGTAGATTTGAATGTCACCATTCACTTTACCATATAGAGCAGAGGTCTCAAACACACAGAACGCATGCGGGTTTGAGGCTGCTTGTTGCGGCCCGCAGACCCCGTGACAATCACAGCTCTATGCCCGGGGACGGCGCCGGCAGGACTTTGCTACAATTGAATCATTTGCAGTGCCGCGCGGAGGAGCTGTCTTCACTATATCAATGGCTGCTGGCCGCCAATCAGATGCAAGGAAGTGACGTCGCTGTATGACGTCAACTCTTTGCATCTGATTGGCTGATGGGAGCCATTGGTATAACGCAGACAGTTCCTCTGCGCGGCACCGCAAATTATTCAATTGTAGTAAAGTCCTGCCGGCACCGGCCCCCAGGCATAGAGCTGTGATTGTCATGGGCTGCAATCAGCAGGTACGTGTTCATGATCCTGACCTGCAGAGCCGCAAGTCTCCTTCTTAGGAGACCGCAGCTGCCCGTACCCGCGATCAGGGTTCGGGGTGCTGCGGTGTCCTCGCTGTGTTCTCCCTAGGGAGGGCATGCGACTCCGCAGCTTAAACTCACATGCTGCGGCCTCTGCAAGCCACACCGCAGGTCAGTTTTCAGTGCTGGCCGCACAAGCACAGTGGACATGGGATTTTTGGAAATCCCATCCACTCTGCTTGTACTGTACATTGCAGCGTTTTGGACACAGCTGAAACATGCTGCATTCAAAACGCTGCAAACACTGATCGTGGGCACACACGGAATGGAGGAAAGCTGAGGAAATTTTTTTTTTTTTTGCATATTACTAAAAGATGGCCACAATACCAGAAGGATGAGCATAGTACTACATGGATGAGCACAGTACTGCAGGACACAATACTAAAAGGATGGGTACAATACTACTGGGTACAATACTACAAGGATGAGCACAATACTACTGGACACAGTACTACAAGGATGGGTACAATACTACTGGACACAATACTACAAGGATGGGTACAATACTACTGGACACAGTACTACAAGGATGGGCACAGTACTACTGGGCACAATACTACTGGACACAATACTACAAGGATGGGCACAGTACTACTGGACACAATACTAACAAGGATGGGCACAATACTGCAAGGATGGGTAGAATACTACTGGGCACAATACTACAAGGTTGGACACAATACTACTGGACACAATACCAGGATGGGCACAATACCATAAGAATTGGCACAATACTACTGGGCACAATACCACAAGAATGAGCACAATACTACTGGACACAATATTACAAAGATGAGCACAAAACTACAAGGATGGGCACAATACTACTAGGCACAAGGCCATAAGGATGAGCACAATACTACTGGGCACAATATTACAAGGATGAGCACACTACTACTGGGCACAATACTACAGGGCACAAGGAAGGGCATAATACTACATGACACAATACCACAAGGATGGGCACAATACTACTGGGCACAATATTACAAGGATGGTCCCAATACTACTGGGCACAATACTAGAAGGATGATCCCAATACTACTGTGTACAATATTACAAGGATAAGCACAATATTATAGGGCACAATACTACAGGGCACAATACCACAAGGATGGGGGACATTACTGCCGGGCACACAGATGGGAACATTACTATAATATGTTGGCTGAAGACCATAAATAATTAACCAAAGAGAGAAAAATCTACTAAAAAGACTGAAAAATACTCTCTAAAACACAATATTTATTACCGAAGTTAAAAAATCTTATCAAGCCATATATCTTAAATAGCTATATCGGTCAGTGAGCACACAGCAAACGTCGTGCAGAGGTGAATGCGCTTTGGTAGGGTTATCTATCTAGTGTGAGGGATAGCCCGGTGTACGTTGATTTATTGATTTCTCAAGATAGTGTTAGGGCGGCTTTGCACGTTGCGACATTGCACGTGCGATGTCGATGGGGTCAAATCGAAAGTGACGCACATCCGGCGTCGCAGTCGATATCGCAACGTGTAAAACCTTTTTGATACGATGAATGAGCGCAAAAGCGTCGTTATCGGATCATCAATGCAGCCTCCGACATTTCCATAATGCCGATCAGCATACATCGCTGTGTGTGAAGCCGCAGGAGCGAGGAACATCACCATACCTGCCTCCCGGCTGTAATGAGAAGGACGGAGGTGGGCGGGATGTTTACATCCTGCTCATCTCCGCCCCTCCGCTTCAATTGGCCGCCTGCCGTGTGACGTCGCTGTGACGCCGCACGACCCGCCCCCCTAAGGAAGGAGGCGGGTCGCCGGCCAGAGGGACGTCGCACAGCAGGTATGTGCGTGTGAAGCTGCCGTAGCGATAATAATCGCTACGGCAGCTTTCACTAGATATCGCACGTGCGACAGGGGCGGGACTATCGCTGCAGCATCGGTAACACATTGTTACCGATGTCGCAACGTGCAAAGCCCGCCTTAGAGTAATAGCTTATAAGGCTAGGCTACAATTTCCTGGTCTCACTCCTTCCTAGCCGCGGAGGTTAATACACCATAATGTTTTGGGCGCCCCCGCTCAGCGTCGGCTATCCCTATCAACCCTATACTTAGCAGTGCACCAAATGAGAACCCATAGCCCAGAAGGTGCAGGTTGTGCTGAAGTCGGAGTTGTTCAATTACACATTGTGCAGGGTCAGTATTAGGGTTATTACTAAACGTATTATTGTTAGTCATATGTGCGGTTCCCAATTGGGACAACCTATAAACAGACTCCCATTTAGGGACATATAAAGAGTCTAGAAATAGTTTTTAGATAATTCTAGTTAATCCATATGACCAACAGATTTATTGTGGGCCCGTAAGGAAATAAGTCCCAATAAGGGTAAACTTATCTTGCTAGAGAATGAACTCCCAGAAGAATCCCGACGCGTTTCCCCCACTTTATCTGGGGTTCATCAGGGGATGTTACCACAACGTGAAAATTCACTAACTTCAGGCCACCTTATAATTTTTAGTATCCTGTCAAAAGATCTGTGCAGATATTAAAAAAAAAAAAAAAAAAAATGTTTTGAATATCTGCACGAATCTTTTGACAGGACACTTTTTGGGCCTTATTTACATACGGGCCCTCCCAAACCTATAAATAGCAGCCCGCTACCACCACAGAATTGGCTCATCCGCTAGATGTGTCAATCTTGGCACTTACCCGGCTCATCTTGATTGCCCTGGTGTGGTCAGGTGATATAAGGGGTTAATTATAGCTGTGATTTGTCAAAAAACACAGCTTCAACAAAACCCTGGATTAATAATGGGTATGTGTCTGAGACCCCCACCCCCATTTTTAGTCGTGTAAGTAAAAAAAATAGAGAAAACTCCTTTTTTTAAAAAAACAAAACACCCTCTTTTCCCAATTTACTAACCCCCAAAACACCCTTGCAGGTCTGACGTAATCCACACCATGACGTCCCATGATGATCCCGGCTCTGCTGCATCTGAGGTTATAGTGCGCGGTCACATTAGAACATCTTACCGACCACTGCGGCGTCAAGGACACTAAGTAGCAGCTGTGAGAGCAGTAACATCAGTGAGGTCGCCTGGGGGGTCACTGTTGTCGGTTCCCATGGTACCCCAGCTGTGATCTCAAGTGAACTCAATGCCGTGTTACCAGCTTGGGCTATCTGCGCACGTTGAGTATTTGCAGAAATTTCTGCACTAAGGGTAAGAACGCACTTTGCTTTTTACCTGCTTTTTACCTGCTTTTTCAATTGCAGCGTTTAATGCCAAAATGGTTGTGTTCTGCTTTTCAAGCAAAGTCTGTGGGAATTTGGTTTTCTAAACCGCACTATGCAGTTCAAACTGCAGCCATTTTGTGGCAGAAATTTGGTCAAAAACTCAGCTTTGCAGGGCAAAACCCAAATGGCAAAAACAATTGACATGTCGCTGACTTGATTAACCAGCACTGAAAAAGGAGCCCAGCTGCTGTTGAAGGTAGTCAAAATCCTAAATAGGTATTTTTTCGTGTATGCAAATAACATTAAGAAGGTGCCTGTCCGCAGTACTGAAGGTGCGTCACCCAGAGAAAATTAACTTTATTCCTCACAGTAACCACCGACCACTGGCTAATAGTCGACTCCACAGTGAATCATTGCAGAGCTAGATGTCAATGAATGGCGGAGCGTGCGTACATCTGCGGTTATCTGCACTGTGTGCCGTCACAATAATTGCCCCGGACACTGCTGCATTACTGGAAGCCAGTGGCTCCCGGGAGAGAATTCACTTTGTTTACTCCTGGGTGCAGCAGTTTCAGTACTGGAGCTTGGTATCGTTTTAACACTATTAACCTGCAGATATAGGGTTACTCTGCAATTTAATAGTGTTATCTTATATTACAAGTTCCTTTTAAAGGGAACCTGTCAGGTGTAATATGCACACAGAACCACGAGCAGTTCTGGGTGCATATTACTAATCCCTGCCTATCTGTCTCTGTATCTAGTAGCATACATAAAGAGATCTTTAGAAAAAGTATTTCTAAAGATCCTATATGATATGCTAATGAGTGCAGGGACTAGTCACAAGGATGTTAGTTCATGTGCTCATTCTGCCCTCTCAGCATGGTAGCACACCCAGGGCATGCTAGCATGCTATTCAATGCCCACAGCCAGCGTCCTCACCAGCAGTGATGCACGTACCTGTCCATTGCTGCAGCCTCAGACGCCGGACAGTGCACATGATCAGAAGTCCCGGTACTTCTGGTCATGTGTACTAGACTTCTCTGAAACTGCAACGCGTACACCCGGTTCATACTGAACATGACTGGAAGTGTGGTGACCTGATCATGTGCAGTGCCAGGCATCTGAGGCTGCAGCAACAGACAGGTACGCGCGTGACCGATGGTGATGATGCTGGCAGTGGGCATTGAATAGCGTGGGCATGCTACCATGCTGAGATGGCGGAATGAGCACAGTAACTAATGCCCTTGCGACTAGTCCCTGCACTCAGTAGCATATCATATAGGATCTTTAGAAATACTTTTTCTAAACATCCCTTTATAGCCTGGGATAGTTAGGCAGGGATTATCACTATGCACTATGCTCTTTTTAGGGTATGTGCACACGCTACAGAAAAGTTCTGCTCCTGAAAATTGTACCTTATGGCAGAGAAGGCATCTTGTAGCCAAAATACACAACAAACACAACAATAAACTCATGCGGTTTTTTTTGTGTGTTTTTGTTCCATGCGTTTTTTTAGTCTATTCAATGGCTGGAAGGGCTAAAAAAAAAAAAAACGCAGAAGAACAACACACAATAGCTGGATAGTCTAAATTACGGTGAAATCACTGCAAAGAGGAGAATGGCGCTGTATCCCGGAGAGATTGGCGGTAGGTGAGCATATTAAGCGGGCTTTACACGTTGCGACATCGCTAGCTGATGCTAGCAATGCCGAGCGCTATAGCACCCGCCCCCGTCGTACGGCCGATATGTGGTGATTGCTGCCATAGCGAACATTATCGCTACGACAGTGTCACACGCACTTACCTGGTCTGCGACGTCGCTGTGACCGGCGATCTGCCTCCTTTCTAAGGGGACGGTTCGTTCAGCGTCACAGCAGCGTCACTGAACCGCTGCCCAATAGAAAAGGAGGGGCAGAGATGAGCGACTGGAACATGCCGCCCACATCCTTCCTTCCTCCTTTTCACACACAGCGATGTGTGCTGCCGCAGGAACGAAAAACAATATCGTACCTGTCGCTGCAGCGATATGGAAATGAGCGACGTGACAACGAGCAACGATTTATGACGTTTTGTGCTCGTTGAATGTTGCTCATTTGCGTTACACACTGTGATGTCGGTAACTGCGCCGGATGTGCGTCACTAACGACGTGACCCCGACGATATCTCGTTGCCGATGTCACAACGTGTAAAGCCCGCTTTAGTACGCTCACACTACACATCATACACGTATACACAGACTTAATGGAAAACGATTCATAGGACAGCTTCTTTAAAAAAAAATAAATAAATAAAACAATCATTTTTGGTATCACTACATTTATAAAAGTCCAAATGATTTAGTTTTATATGAAATTAAGAATTAAACCAGTGTTATAAATTGTACAAGAAAAGCAAAATCAGAGCTCTTAAAATTTCCATTATTCACCTCAGAAAAATGTCATATAAAGTTATCAAAAATTTTATGTACCCAAAAATATCTGGTTTTTTTTTTGTTTCACAAATCTAGTATCTGAGGGACCAGAGCATCATATTATATCTGCAGAAGATGATGAATCGATTGTTTATTCAAGTAGGTATATTCTTATTTCATGCTCCTTAATATTGCACAAAATTCTCACAAGCCTTCAGAAAAGAAATTAACCCATTCCCAGGCCAATTTTTATTTTTGCCCTTTATTTTTTTTCCTTTTTCCAAAAACCATACCCATTTGTTTTCTTTTATTTTTATTTTTTGGTTGAAAAAGATGTGTACAGTGTGAAAAGAGCAGGCACGGAGGGTGGGTGTTAGGGGTTTGCTGCAGAGGGGGCAATATGTAGGGGACTTGTATAAAGAAGGGCACAGTGTGGAAAGGGGGAACCATCGGGGGGGACTGTGCGAAGTTGAACAGTTTAGAGAGAGGGAAGCATGATTACAGGAAACAGTAAAAAGGGCAGTGTGGGGGAGGACAGTGAAGAGAGGCAAAATGTGAAAAGGGGGCATGGAATGGAGAAGGGGCAGCATGAAATGGGGACAGTGTGTTTTTTCCATATTTCACAAGGTGTTACAATGGGGTGGGTTTAATTAATAAAATGGGTGGTGTAGACAATATTACATTAGAAAGGGTAGAGTGGAGGCCATGTATCAGAAGACTCAGTAAAAGGGATTAACCCGCTCTGCCGTGGATATGAAAACTAAGCAGTGCACATCCTGGATAATGATTTATTGTCTACACATTTTGGAGTAAAAAAAACTCCTTCCTCAGGACAATAATATTTGATTTTGTAGTTATGCTCGGGGTCATCATGCTGAGATGTGAAGCTCATATAATATTTTAGCAGAGGCCTGAAGGTTTTGACTAATATTTGGACCTGTTTCAATTCCCTCCACCTTGACTAAAGCCCTAGTTCCAGTTGCTGAAAAGTGCCCGAAAACCTAATGCTTCATCATGGTGTTCATTTGGCATTGTGCAGTGTTGCTGTTGTGTCAAATACACCTTTTGGAATTATGGCTAAAATGGTTCGTCTATGGTCTCATCAGACCATAAATTTTTTTTTTCCCACATGCTTTTGGCTGACTTCATGTCGTTTTTTGTATAACCTAGTCCATCCTGTGACTCCTACCCCACATGTCCGACATATGAAGAATACGGGATATTGTTGTCACATGCAGTACACAACCACTATTTCCAGAAATTCTTGCAGCTCATTTAAACCTTTCTTCACATTCCTGGTATGGTATTAAGCGGGTGTATGGAGCAGTCTCACAGTGTGAGCTCGATAATAGTTGCCTAATGGCTGTGTAATACAACCAGGACCTGCATATAACAATTTCAGAACTTTGAAGGAGACTGTGATTTTTACTGTATACAGCAATACTGTAGTATTGCTGTATCTGTATATAGCAAAAGTTATCACATGTTCTAGTCCCTTAAAGAGACTAACAATACACTGACCGCACGGAGACCCAGTCAGTGATGTGTGAGCAGACCCATTCATTATAATGGGTCTGCGTATGTCCGTAATTCTGGTACGTATAAAAACTAGCACATACGTACCAGAATCACTGACATCTGAAACATGCCTTAGAGTGCTTTCATGTAGAAAACCACCTGCAAAATTTCTCCTGTTTTGATTGGAGAGCGAAGTGAAGACTTTCCCACTACTGAGATGGCAGTTGCCCCTCCTCCCTCTTCTATCTACATAGCATCTCTTCAATAACAAGTACCATCTTCTATCTCAGTAATGGGAAAGTCTTCACTGAACACAGATTTTACCTCAGAATTGAGAATTTTTAATAATTTCTGATCAATCTGGCAGAGAAAGAAGCAGATTTGTCTGATAAGATAAATTACATAGTTTCTTAATTTCCTGTGTACTATTGAGTTATGGGAAAAAAAAATAATACATTGACGGTTACGCTTTAAAGAGAATCTGTCACCAGGTTTTTGCTCCCCCATCTGAGAGCAGCATAATGTAGAGACAGAGACCCTGATTCCATTGATGTGTCACTTACTGAACTGTTTGCTGTCATTTTGATAAAATCTATGATTTTTCTGCCACTGATTTAGCAGTTATACAGAGCCTTTTAATATGCTGGACTACCTGGCAGCACGGCAAGTAGTCCTCTATCTCATGCTGATTTATTCAGTGATTTTGTCAAAACTACACTAAGCAGCCCAGTAAGTGATACAGCACTCAAATCAGGATCTCTGTGCCTACGTTATGCTGCTCTCAGATTAGGTGGCAAAAAGCTGGTGACAGATTCTCTTTGTCTTCTGCTCTGTGTATAACCCCCTCCAAATCCCTGATTGGCAACTTCCTGTGTACACTATGAATTGTCAGCAAGCTGATAATCAGGTGAGTTGGAGTTACACAAATTAGCTGATCGTCTCTGTGTCTGAGGCTACTTTCACACTTGCGTTGGATGGCTTCCGTTGCTATCCGCAGCCTTGAGGAATTACGGTAACCGTTGCAGGAAACAGTTATATTCCTCATAGACTTCTATTAGCTACAGATAGCAACGGATGGTCTTGCGTTGCATCCGCTGCACGACGCAGCGTCGTTATTTTAATGCTGCGTCGGGCGGAGGGAACACTGCATGTAACGTTTATTGAGCAGCGCAATCCGTAGGATTTCGCTGCGCATGCTCTCTCTGGCTCCCTGCACACGTAACCAGGTTAAACATCGGGTTACTAAGCAATGCGCTTTCCCTAGTTACCCGATATTTACCCTGGCTACGGGTGCAAGGAGCCAGCGCTAAGCGGTGTACGCTGGTAACCAAGGTAAATATCGGGTAACCAAGCAAAGTGCTTTGCCTAGTTACCCAATATTTACCCTAGCTACGTGTGCATAGAGCCCGACACTTTCCCGCTCTGCTCCGCCCCCCACTCCACATGTACACACGCACGCACACACACTCACTCACACTCACCTGTCCCCAGCCTTGCATTCCTCGCTGCACTGACGTCCTCAGTGCCATGGTCCCGCTCTGCTCCACAAACCCCGCACTCCGCCCCCTCACACATTCTCGGCAGCCGAACTATCAGCTGATCACCCGGCGACCGGCTGCTGTGAGCGATCAGCTGATCGTTCACAATAGTCTGCCGCCGGTAAAACGAAAGAAGAAACAAAAAATGATTCCGTTGTTTTGTACGATCCGTTGCATCCGTTGTGCCACTAAATGCAACACATCCGTTGCATCCGTCACACAACGCAATGCAACGGATGCCGTTCAACGCAAGTGTGAAAGTAGCCTGAGATATAGTCCGGCAGATTTGGGGCCTATAAGGTTCCCTTTAAGATAACTTAAAGGGGTTGTTTGCTTTTTAGTAAATAATTGTCCTTGGCTGTATCCGCGCTGTACTCTCCTTCCTCTTCTAGACCATTGAGTCTCTGCTGCTCCTGGCTTCTGGCATTGGTTGCAGCCCTGACACCATTTTTTAAGCTGGGCGGCTCTGAGCAGGGTGTTCTGTCTACACTGGCAGATCCACTGCAGTCACTGGCTATTGCTGTGACGTCATTGCCGCATGGCACTGGCTGCGCCACAGACGTCACATCAACACCTGGAAGCAGTGGTGGAGAATCGCCAGTGGACGTGGGGAAGGCGAGTGCCGTGCAGTTTGTGGATGTTTACTGAAAGAGACTTTCAAGGGGAGATTGTAATTAATATAACATGTTGTTATTGGTGTACCATATCCTAAATGCCTGTGTAGCACTCACTACATGTAAAGAAACATCACTTAATCTCTTGCTCGCTCACAATGCAAGCAATTTCTTTGTAAATATATCATTTTCTTTTTCTGTAGAACATAAAGAATTCTTTCCACGCTATTCCCTTGCTTTTGATCCTGATACAGAAAGTGATGTGCTTGTTGGTAGGTAACCTTTGTAGTACCAATCAAGACAGCTATATTATTCACAGAATGTACAGTTAGTAATTATTGAGGCTACTTGTCGGCCTTGGAAAATGAGAACAGTTGCAGACTGTTGGATAGAACGTTGTTCATTAAAGTAATATACACAATTTTTAAATGGAAAGTAATATAGGAACATGTGTATTACTTTATTAAATGCCGCTAAATACAGAAATAGATTTTTCTTTGTCGCTCCATTGGGAGACCCAGACAATTGGGTGTATAGCTTCTGCCTCCGGAGGCCACATAAAGTATTACACTTAAAAGTGTAAAGCCCCTCCCCTTCTGCCTATATACCCCCCCGTGCATCACGGGCTCCTCAGTTTTTATGCTTTGTGCGAAGGAGGCACACATGCATGAGTCCTGGATCCTAGCGTCTTCAGGGTTGTCTCAAGAGGTCATTGCCACTATGAGACAGGCTAGGAAACCAACGTCCGCCAAGATCTACCACAGGACGTGGAGGATATTCTTATCCTGGTGCTCTGCTCAGGGTTTTACTCCCTGGCCATTTGCCTTGCCCACTTTTCTTTCCTTCCTTCAATCCGGATTGGAAAAGGGTTTGTCGCTCGGCTCACTTAAGGGACAAGTCTCAGCGCTCTCTGTGTTTTTTCAGAAGCGCCTAGCCAGACTTCCACAGGTACGCACGTTCCTGCAGGGGGTTTGTCACATAGTCCCTCCTTACAAGCGTCCGTTAGAACCCTGGGATCTGAACAGGGTGCTGATGGCTCTTCAGAAACCACCTTTCGAGCCAATGAAGGATATTTCTCTTTCACGCCTTTCGCAGAAAGTGGTCTTCCTAGTAGCAGTCACATCACTTCGGAGAGTGTCTGAGCTAGCAGCGCTGTCATGCAAAGCCCCTTTCCTGGTGTTTCACCAGGACAAGGTGGTTCTGCGTCCGGTTCCGGAATTTCTCCCTAAGGTGGTATCCCCCTTTCATCTCAATCAGGATATCTCCTTACCCTCTTTTTGTCCTCATCCAGTTCACCAATGTGAAAAGGATTTGCACTTGTTAGATCTGGTGAGAGCACTCAGACTCTACATTTCTCGTACGGCGCCCCTGCGCCGCTCGGATGCACTCTTTGTCCTTGTCGCTGGCCAGCGTAAAGGGTCACAGGCTTCCAAATCAACCCTGGCTCGGTGGATCAAGGAACCAATTCTCGAAGCTTACCGTTCTGCTGGGCTTCCGGTTCCCTCAGGGCTGAAGGCCCATTCTACCAGAGCCGTGGGTGCGTCCTGGGCTTTGCGGCACCAGGCTACGGCTCAGCAGGTGTGTCAGGCGGCTACCTGGTCGAGCCTGCACACTTTCACGAAACACTATCAGGTGCATACCTATGCTTCGGCAGATGCCAGCCTAGGTAGGCGAGTCCTTCAGGCGGCGGTTGCCCACCTGTAGGAAAGGGCCGTTTTACGGCTCTATTACGAGGTATTATTTTACCCACCCAGGGACTGCTTTTGGACGTCCCAATTGTCTGGGTCTCCCAATGGAGCGACAAAGAAGAAGGGAATTTTGTTTACTTACCGTAAATTCCTTTTCTTCTAGCTCCAATTGGGAGACCCAGCACCCGCCCCTGTTCCCTTCGGGCTGTTGTTCTTTGTGTACACATGTTGTTCATGTTGAATGGTTTTCAGTTTTCCGAACTTCCTTCGGATTGAATTTACTTTAGACCAATTTATAAGTTTCCTCCTTCCTGCTTTTGCACCAAAACTGAGGAGCCCGTGATGCACGGGGGGGTGTATAGGCAGAGGGGGAGGGGCTTTACACTTTTAAGTGTAATACTTTGTGTGGCCTCCGGAGGCAGAAGCTATACACCCAATTGTCTGGGTCTCCCAATTGGAGCTAGAAGAAAAGGAATTTACGGTAAGTAAACAAAATTCCCTTCATTTCACTTTCTATGGAGATAATTTTGTTCGTCGCCTTAAATCAATACTCATCTTAAATGGGTAAAATTGCACAAAGTTTTTAAAGTAAGTAAAAAAACAATTCATCAGACACAGCCGTTGGCAAACAAAAGGTCAAATGGCAAATGCACTAGCAAGATGCAGTCGGTCCCCCATGATAAAGGTGAGGGGCAACACAGGTGCATAATACTGATGAGAAAACTACGCTCAGCCTACCATTCCATGGAGGGGATGGTTCCTAGTGGCTAATGGCTGCTGAGTATTTTTTTACTGTTTTTAATTTGTCCTTTTCTGTGAGAAGTATTTAAAATAAGCCACTTTGCAATTTACCACTTATAAAAATAATCTTTGTTCTTAAGGGATAGCTTACTGCTCATTGATTAGGATATCAGCCTCCTAATTACTGTTTACTCCTACTCTCTCTATGAAAATGCTGTCTGTGCAGGCAGCATATTATAGAGCAGGGGAAGCGGAGTAGATTGATGTGTGGTTTTGTGAGAAAAGATTTAGGTTCTGCCATAGTTTAATTATTTAAGCCCCCTGCTCTTTTGGGGATGGTCCTATAAGTGACTGACAGCTTTCTATGTATGAGTACACACAAAGATAGCTGTCAGTCATTGATGGGACCGCCCACTGCACCAAAAATCCCAAAAAGAGCAGTGGATTAAATGATGAAAATACAGATTATACTGAATCTTTTTCTCACACAACTATGTATCAGTCTCCTGAGCTCCCCCTGCTCTTCATCATGAGGCCTACAGATTAAACTGAGTTTTTATGTTGGCTGGTTCCCTTTTGGAGTTGTCAACTTCTTTTTTTTTTTTTTTTTTTTTTTTTTAATTTTAAAATTGGTCTCACAGTGATTTGATGAACAAAAGAAAGATAAGTTATATTTAAGTGCCAGTGTGTCTCTTGTGGCTCAAATGATAATGACTGCTGCGGCCAGTTGATTATCCCCACCGGAAGAGGAATCCAACTGCAGAAACAAGAAGCTGTACAAAGAGTAAGGGACGTTAGGGAATTGTTTTTTTTTCTTCCTGTTTAGACCACCATTGCCACATTTTTAAATAATAAAGTGATGGATATTGTCTTTAATAAGATATGCCTAGTGTATATATTTGCTCTTGTTACTATTTTCTTAGGTGTATTCATTAACCTATTTTATGACAGATTGCATTTCCCACGGTGAAAAGGGCACATTTCTTGGCGATGATGCCTGTAGATCCTGGAATAGCTTCAATAACAATGTTTTTAACACGGGAAAGTTGATTATCGCCCCGAAAAAATTCACTGAAAGGCACATTTCAATGTCTATTATGGTGGGTAAAGTTTTTTTTTTTATCAAATTTATAAGGGTTGAAAGATTTAAAATGTTTTTGTTAGTGGCTAAAACACTGGTTCACAGTCACATTAGATGTTTAACCCCTTAGGCTGTGGTCACTCTGCCCCTGAAAACCACAGCAGGCTTGTGGTGCTGCAATTTTTCCACCATCTCATTGCACAATCACTTAAAGGGGTTGTCCGACATTAGCTTAACAAAAATGTTTGAGTTTATCTGTGCTGTATTGTCATATAAATCACACCTACATTGTTATTTTTTGTTTTCTAACTTTTGTTCCTCTTGAATTATACCTTTATTCTCTGCAGCTTCTTGTTTACATTCAGCTCTAGCAAACTGACCACTTCCTGTGCAAAACCTCCCAGTCACAGCTGTCACCGCCCAGCCTCAGTGTCCAGCCCCACCCCAGTGTCCAGCCGCACCCTCTGCCCACCCCCTGCACACATTCCCTGTCAGTATATTCTTCCCCAGCACCTGACCTGGTATCACTACAGCATTGCAAATAACAGCCCCACATCGGACTCTGCACCGTACACGCACACACATGGCTCTGCACCGTACACGCACACACATGGCTCTGCACCGTACACGCACACACATGGCTCTGCACCGTACACGCACACACATGGCTCTGCACACGCACACATATGGCTCTGTACCTCACACGCACACATATGGCTCTGCACCGTACACACACACACATGGCTCTGCACCGTACACGCACACACATGGCTCTGCACCGTACACGCACACACATGGCTCTGCACCGTACACGCACACACATGGCTCTGCACCGTACACGCACACACATGGCTCTGCACCGTACACGCACGCACATGGCTCTGCACCGTACACGCACACACATGGCTCTGCACCGTACACGCACACACATGGCTCTGCACCGTACACGCACACACATGGCTCTGCACACGCACACATATGGCTCTGTACCTCACACGCACACACATGGCTCTGCACCGTACACGCACACACATGGCTCTGCACCGTACACGCACACACATGGCTCTGCACCGTACACGCACACACATGGCTCTGCACCGTACACGCACACACATGGCTCTGCACCGTACACGCACACACATGGCTCTGCACCGTACACGCACACACATGGCTCTGCACCGTACACGCACACACATGGCTCTGCACCGTACACGCACACACATGGCTCTGCACCGTACACGCACACACATGGCTCTGCACCGTAAACGCACACACATGGCTCTGCACACGCACACACATGGCTCTGTACCGCACACATATGGCTCTGTACCGCACACGCACACATATGGCTCTGTACCGCACACATATGGCTCTGTACCGCACACGCACACACATGGCTCTGCACCGTACACGCACACACATGGCTCTGCACCGTACACGCACACACATGGCTCTGCACCGTACACGCACACACATGGCTCTGCACCGTAAACGCACACACATGGCTCTGCACACGCACACATATGGCTCTGTACCTCACACGCACACATATGGCTCTGCACCGTACACGCACACACATGGCTCTGCACCGTACACGCACACACATGGCTCTGCACCGTACACGCACACACATGGCTCTGCACCGTACACGCACACACATGGCTCTGCACCGTACACGCACGCACATGGCTCTGCACCGTACACGCACGCACATGGCTCTGCACCGTACACGCACGCACATGGCTCTGCACCGTACACGCACACACATGGCTCTGCACCGTACACGCACACACATGGCTCTGCACCGTACACGCACACACATGGCTCTGCACACGCACACATATGGCTCTGTACCTCACACGCACACACATGGCTCTGCACCGTACACGCACACACATGGCTCTGCACCGTACACGCACACACATGGCTCTGCACCGTACACGCACACACATGGCTCTGCACCGTACACGCACACACATGGCTCTGCACCGTACACGCACACACATGGCTCTGCACCGTACACGCACACACATGGCTCTGCACCGTACACGCACACACATGGCTCTGCACCGTACACGCACACACATGGCTCTGCACACGCACACACATGGCTCTGTACCGCACACATATGGCTCTGTACCGCACACGCACACATATGGCTCTGTACCGCACACATATGGCTCTGTACCGCACACGCACACACATGGCTCTGCACCGTACACGCACACACATGGCTCTGCACCGTACACGCACACACATGGCTCTGCACCGTACACGCACACACATGGCTCTGCACCGTAAACGCACACACATGGCTCTGCACACGCACACACATGGCTCTGTACCGCACACATATGGCTCTGTACCGCACACGCACACATATGGCTCTGTACCGCACACATATGGCTCTGCACAGTACACGCACACACATGGCTCTGCACCGTACACGCACACACATGGCTCTGCCCCGTACACGCACACACATGGCTCTGCACCGTACACGCACACACATGGCTCTGCACCGTACACGCACACACATGGCTCTGCACACGCACACATATGGCTCTGTACCTCACACGCACACATATGGCTCTGCACCGTACACACACACACATGGCTCTGCACCGTACACGCACACACATGGCTCTGCACCGTACACGCACACACATGGCTCTGCACCGTACACGCACACACATGGCTCTGCACCGTACACGCACGCACATGGCTCTGCACCGTACACGCACGCACATGGCTCTGCACCGTACACGCACGCACATGGCTCTGCACCGTACACGCACACACATGGCTCTGCACCGTACACGCACACACATGGCTCTGCACCGTACACGCACACACATGGCTCTGTACCTCACACGCACACACATGGCTCTGTACCTCACACGCACACACATGGCTCTGTACCTCACACGCACACACATGGCTCTGCACCGTACACGCACACACATGGCTCTGCACCGTACACGCACACACATGGCTCTGCACCGTACACGCACACACATGGCTCTGCACCGTACACGCACACACATGGCTCTGCACCGTACACGCACACACATGGCTCTGCACCGTACACGCACACACATGGCTCTGCACCGTACACGCACACACATGGCTCTGCACCGTAAACGCACACACATGGCTCTGCACACGCACACACATGGCTCTGTACCGCACACATATGGCTCTGTACCGCACACGCACACATATGGCTCTGTACCGCACACATATGGCTCTGTACCGCACACGCACACACATGGCTCTGCACCGCACACGCACACACATGGCTCTGCACCGCACACGCACACACATGGCTCTGCACCGTACACGCACACACATGGCTCTGCACCGTACACGCACACACATGGCTCTGCACCGTAAACGCACACACATGGCTCTGCACACGCACACATATGGCTCTGTACCTCACACGCACACATATGGCTCTGCACCGTACACGCACACACATGGCTCTGCACCGTACACGCACACACATGGCTCTGCACCGTACACGCACACACATGGCTCTGCACCGTACACGCACACACATGGCTCTGCACCGTACACGCACACACATGGCTCTGCACCGTACACGCACACACATGGCTCTGCACCGTAAACGCACACACATGGCTCTGCACCGTAAACGCACACACATGGCTCTGCACCGTAAACGCACACACATGGCTCTGCACACGCACACATATGGCTCTGTACCGCACACATATGGCTCTGTACCTCACACGCACACATATGGCTCTGCACCGTACACGCACACACATGGCTCTGCACCGTACACGCACACACATGGCTCTGCACCGTACACGCACACACATGGCTCTGCACCGTACACGCACACACATGGCTCTGCACCGTACACGCACACACATGGCTCTGCACCGTAAACGCACACACATGGCTCTGCACCGTAAACGCACACACATGGCTCTGCACCGTAAACGCACACACATGGCTCTGCACACGCACACATATGGCTCTGCACACGCACACATATGGCTCTGTACCGCACACGCACACATATGGCTCTGTACCGCACACATATGGCTCTGTACCGCACACGCACACACATGGCTCTGCACCGTACACGCACACACATGGCTCTGCACCGTACACGCACACACATGGCTCTGCACCGTACACGCACACACATGGCTCTGCACCGTAAACGCACACACATGGCTCTGCACCGTAAACGCACACACATGGCTCTGCACCGTAAACGCACACACATGGCTCTGCACCGTACACGCACACACATGGCTCTGCACCGTAAACGCACACACATGGCTCTGCACACGCACACATATGGCTCTGCCAGCCCCCCCATCCCCATCCCCATAGGGAACACATGTGGAGTACATACTCACCTGTTCTCGGTCCCCGCCGCTCCTGCACGTTCGTGCGCTGTCTGTGCTCTGTTCAGCACAGTAGTGACGTCACCGCTGTGCTGCAGATTGCACAGACAGCGGGAGGGACAGTGATGAGCAGCAGCGCTGCGCTGCTTCTCATCAGCACTTTCAAATGTACCGGCATCGGTGATCTGTGATGCCGGTACATTTGAATGTGCGATCCTGGGCAGGGGGCCCGGTGCTGGAGCTGACACCACGGCAGCGGCCGCCAGGCCCCGCCCCCAGGTCACGGACCCCCACAGCAGTGCAGGGGGAGGTTACTGGAGGTGCGGGGGAATGTGTGGGAGGGTGCAGGGAAGGGGGCGGTGACTCCTCGCACTGTAGACACCCAGCAGGGAGGTGACATGCTGCTCCACATTTGCATGTCAACATGGCCCTGCCCATGTAGACGTGCAAAGACCGGAAGCAGCAAAATCGCGGCAGGAGCGGTCACATGACCGCTCTGAGCCGGGGGAGAGGGGCTGACAGCGGGGCAGGTAAGTGGTCTCTATCTACTTACCTGCCCCAATGTAGCCCAATAGGGAAATAAAAAAAAAAAGTCAAAGAAGCCAGATAACCCCTTTAACCCTGTGTCTAAGCAGCTGTTTCACTTGCCGATTGTAATGGTCTTCAATGGGCAGCATGACTGAGCGCTGCCTAAATGGCCTTTTTTTTCCCAAATCTGCCATATTAGTTTATGTTGTAAATATGCTTCAAATATCATTGAGATTGTTATATAACTCATTTTACTTTTAAGTTAAAGGGTTATCTGGTTTATTTTTGTTTTTTTCACTATTGGGCTACATAGGCCGGATAGATGACATTAGTCGACCTACAATTGATGAAGTTCAGAATTTTTAAATACCGCACATTGTCAGAATCAGAAAAACAATCAACTTTAGATATATATGAGCAGGCTGTACAACTCCCACATGCCCAAGAGTCCCACTTTGGGCCTTTAGAGCAAAAATGAAATTAGATGAGGTCACATGATGACTATGTACTAGTAGATCTTGTAAAGTGCTACCCCGTTTGGCGACAAAAAACGGTTTTTCAGGAACGAAACTGAACAAGTAATTGTCTTCTCTGAGAATAGGCCAGAATTTTGTTACGGCTGCCGTTAGCTCCTTCCACCTGGACTGATAGCCTGAAATAAAACGTGTCATATTCTTGGATTCCTTTCTGGCCTTCGGATACAACAGTGTATGTCTTCCAACATTTTTAGATGCATGGTATTCTTGATCGATGTGATCTCCCCGGTATCCCCGATGGGAGAATCTTCATTTCAAATCCTTGGCCTGAGCCTCAAAATCATCATCTCTATCACAAATTTGTCATGCTCGAATAAATTGGCCCCTGGGAATAGCACGTATGACGTGTGATGGATGGGCCGACCGGGCATGAAGGAAGGAATTTACATTAGTCTTTTTACGAAATATGGTGGTATGAAGAAAACCTCAGGATCCACTGTGATGTGTAGATCGAGAAAATCAATTGTAGTCTGACTGATGTGGTGGGAAAGCTTGACATTCCATGTGTTGGTGTTAAGATGAAGCTGGAATTGTTCCAGATGAGATTTAGAACCCTGCCAAATAAACAGCACATCGTCAATGTAACAAACACATAACACAACAGATTTACAAAAGTCATCACTGGTTTGCACAAACTCCCGTTCCCATAGGCCTAAGAAGAGGTTGGCGTATGATGGGGTGCAAGCCACACACATCGCCATGCCCCTCTTCTGTAGGAAATACCTATCTTTGAAAACAAAATAGTTATGGGAAAGTACAAATTCCATGAGGGTCATCAAAAAATCCACGATATTGGGATCATGATCTCGGCCACGAAGATAGACCTTTAGAGCTGTCAAACCCCAGAGTATGGGTGATACAAGTATACAGGGACTCTACATCGCATGTAATTAAATAAATGTCCGAGTCCACATGTATACCTTCCAATCTCTGAAGAACCTCAGTAGAGTTGTGGACAAATGATGGCAATTCGGCTACAATTGGTTTCAGGAAATAGTCCAAAAGTTTGGAAATGGGTTCTGAAAGACTCCCATTCCCAGAAACAATTGGATTTCCAGGGGGGTTGTGAAGATCGTTATACACCTTAGGTAATAGGTATAAAGTGGGCACAGAAGGATATTTGGTCTTCAGACCTTCCCAGGTTTTTTTGGGAAGTAGGCCTCCTTCATAGGCCTGATCCAAGAGAACCCCCAATTCATTTTGATATGACAAAGTAGGATCACTTGGAAGGCACTGATAACATAGAGGGTCCCCAGCTGTCTGAACACTACTTTCTCGTAGAGCTCCACTGGCCACACAACAATGTTACCCCCCTTGTCAGCAGGTTTGAAAATTACCCCCTTCATCCTCCGCAACTCATCTAAGGCACGTCTCTGTTCGCCCATGAGATTGTCATATGGTTTGTGAGTAGGGATCCTGAAGATCTCTCCCATAACCATTTTTACAAAAATGTCAGTTGGGGCACTCAAAGAAAAAGGTTGAAAAAATGAGCGCTTTTTATTCTCAAAATCAGGAAATTTACCTGGATGCAGTTCAAGTTGTTCTGCCAGAAGATCCTGTAATATTTGAAGTGCTTCCATTTCTATTTCTGTTGAAAAAGAGTCACAAGATTGTTTATTGTGATATTTTTTAAGAAGCAACTTCCTGGCGAACAATAAATAAATTATTTGAGCTTTTATACTCTTGTACTGTAATGTAGTGCAGCATTTTGGAACACTGATATCACTGATCGAGTGCACGTAATGCGGGACAGCTGCTTTGTTAGCAATATACACTGATGTAAAGGCATGACTCCCTTCATGAGATTAATTCTTTTAAGAATAATATTGTTCATGTTCCTCTGTGAGCATAGAATGGGACCTTGAATTAAATCAACTGAAAACAAACGGGTGCTCCATCTATTTTAGACACAACCATGTAATATTGGAGCCACATTAGATGTATTGTGTGAACAGAAGAATCGGTGCAATAAAATTTGAGGTGCGTTAATCATTTTGCACAAGAAAGAATCATAAGCATTACTTAGTTGTGAATAAGTAAATCAAATTGTATTGGTGGTATCAAAACACTAGCTGCCTAGCTAAAAACGTTAGAGTATCATTATTAAAATAGAGTAATTTATGGGGTGTTTCCTGTTCTTGTATTTCAAGGGCTCTGCAAACATGGTAATCTATTCCAAACAGAGCTAAATTTCTGCTGGGGAAAAAAAAAAGCGAAACAGCACTTCTCCCTTTCTGTGCCGTGCCATTTGTCCAAACTGCAGTTTCAGACCATTTGTGGACATTTAGGATTAAGTAGGTAAATTGTGCAGTCCAATTTCTCCTGCTATCCATTGAGAAAATGAAGAGTTGGGGCTAAACCAACATTGTAGAGGAAAAAACTACCCATATCTTATTTATAAAAATCAAGCAGGGGAAGGTCTGCAATTTATACTTTACATGGGAGACAGAGAGACTGCTGTATATACTGTATTTTTCGGACTATAAGACGCACCGGACCATAAGACGCACCCTGGTTTTAGAGGAGGTAAATGGGAAAATAAAATTTTAAGCAAAATATGTGGTCATGTTATGGGGCGAGGATCTGCTGCTGACAGTGTATGGGGTTAATGTCCCTAAATTCTCTACTAAGGTACCCCATCGTGGTAATGATCCTCCTTACTTGTATATATACCCCATCCTGGTATATGCCCTTATCCCTGCTATATACTCGCATCCTGCTATATACTCCCATCCTGCGATATACTGCCATCCTGCTATGTATTCCCGTCCTGCTATATACTCCCATCCATCCTGCTATATACCGCCATCCATCCTGCTATATACCGCCATCCATCCTGCTATATACCGCCATCCATCCTGCTATATATCGCCATCCATCCTGCTATATATCGCCATCCATCCTGCTATATACTCCCATCCATCCTGCTATATACTCCCATCCATCCTGCTATATACTCCCATCCATCCTGCTATATACTCCCATCCATCCTGCTATATATCCCCATCCATCCTGCTATGGCCTGTATCCTGTATCACACAAAAAAAATAAACGTTTATACTCACCTTTCCTCGCTCCATGCAGCATTGCTCCTCCCCCTGTCTGTGGCGGTAGCAGCGTCGCTGTAGTGTGGAGCCGTCACCGGTCACTTCCCTGCAGCATCGCTCTTCCTCCTGTCTGCCTGCTGACCTGCGTGACTAGCGGTGCTCACCGCTCTCTACACAGATCAGCTGACCGGCACAGACAGGAGGAGATCGCGAAGCTGCAGGGGAATGGTGAGTTATACTGATTCACTGCACCCCGAGCTGATGATGATGCGCGGGGGCAGTGAATACAGCCGCACATGATCACTCCAGGCTGTAGTTGCCAGGGGTGATCACGGCTGTTAACTATGCGCGCATACCCCACCCATCATCCCGCCCACCTGTCAGTGCCGGCTTCAGCGCTGAGAGATGATGGGCGTGCATATGTAATGAGCGGGCCCACGTGGTCACGGCAAGTGCTGCTACAGCCTGCTCATGCCCCCGATGGCCCGCTCCACCGCAGCACCCTCATTCCCGCCCGCAGCCCTATATTCAGACCATTAGACGCACCCCCCACTTTCCTCCCAACATTTGGGGGGGGAAAAAGTGCGTCTTATGGTACGAAAAATACGGTACATATCTCATAGGAGCCACTATACAGTATATGCACATCACATAGGATACAGTAAAATTTTTATATCCAGAGGGTGAAATAAGTAATGAACATGTCACCAATTTTCTAATAATAGATTTAAAAAGGTGCTATTGAGAAGAATTTCTCACCAGATGTTATCCAGTCTACACAAGCAAAGAGATCAAACCATAGATGTCCATAAATTTAGTGATGGGTACTAATGAGAAATGACACCGGGAAAAAGGTATTGAACACATGAAGAAAGAGTGGTGTAAAAAGCCATGGAAAGTCATGACACCAGCTTAAATCAATAATTAGAAAGCAATCCTGCGACTTAATAAAAAATATTAGCTAGTTCAATTGCTAGGTGTCACATTACCAAGATGCCACACAGGAAACTTCTCATGAGTAAAACCAATAAGCCATCGCAAGACCTTTACAACGTTACTGTTGCAAAACATACTGATGGCATTGGAAGAATTTCTAAACTACTGAAGACTATAATTTCACAATATACCAGCCACAAGCAGGTGTGCCCTGTAAGATTTTAGACAAGAATTACAGGCGGAAAAGGAGTGTAGCATGCAAATCTGTTTATTAGAATAAAAATTTATTTAATTTCATTTAACAAGGTTAGTATCAAAGATCAAAAATACAATGTAAACCAAAAGGACAGTGAAAATACATAATTCATGGTAACGGCAAATCATGGGCAATATGGAAGGTAAAAGGTGGACACAGATGACAATTATGTATCAAAAAAGTAAGGTGCAGGTGCATGTACAAGTTTCCCAATTATAGCAGCAAAGACGGTATAGGCTTTATCAGAATAATAGTCCAACTTGCTCAGATACTATTAATACACAATTATGGATTGATTCTGATCTGTATTATAAATGGTGCGGGAATGAACCACCTCCCCTTATAATGAAGTCCCCAGCATATGTTTCGCTTTCTTACCAGATTGCCATATGAATTAGCCAATTAGCCACCTTACTCAGGAGACCTACTGGAGCTCGTATGGATGCAAAATACACCCAGAAAACAGTTAAGTTTGGTGGTGGAAAGATCATGGTCTGGGGTTACATTCAGTATGGGGGTGTGTGAAACATTTACAAGGTGGAAGACAATATCAATAGCCTAAAATATCAAGAAGTATTACCTACCGCTTACATTCCCGATCATAAAAGGGGTCAAATTCTGCAGCAGAATGGTGCTCCATCTCATACATCCATCTCTACAACAAAGTTCCTCCTAGAAAAGAAGATAAAGGTGCTCAAGGATTGGCCAGCCTAGTCACCAGACATGAACATCATTGAGCATGTGTGGGGTAGGATGAAAGAGGAAGCTTGGAAGACAAAACCTAAGAATCTAGATGAACTCTGGGAGGCATGTAAGACTGCATTCTTTGCTATTCCTGATGACTTCATCAATATATTGTATGAATCACTGTTGAACCACATGGATGCAGTCCTTCAAGCTCATGAAAGTCACACAAAATATTAAATATGGCTCTAATAGCAACACAACTTCACTCACCAAAGTTATGCAACATATCTTTGTATTAGAAGTTAATTATTTATTTTGATTTTCACATTACTGTCTGTGGGCGACAAAACTTTTGTCTTGCCAAAATCTGACCTTTATGTGTTTATTAAATGATCAATATTTCTGCTTTGCAGCAACTCTATTTTCATAACCGAAACCAAATTTGGGAGGGTTTCAGCTTTCAAAAGAGTAATTTATAAAACCAATGGATGAATTTAAAGTCAGGTTATAAGCTTTTATTTACATAACATGGATAAGCGACAGAACTTCTGTCAGGGAGTGTATGTTTTGCAACAGTTGTGAAGGTCTTGCGATGGCTTAGACTAGGTTCACATTTCCGTCAATTTGTATCAGTCACAATCCGCGGCTCTGGTAAACAACGGAATCCGTTTGGCAGATTCTGTTGTTCCCATATACTTGTATGAGTGGCAGATTGTGACTGATGATGCTGCGTTGCATCCTCCGCCTGACTGATCAGTCGTGGAACGACTGACAGTCGGGCGGCAAGAACGCAGCATGTAGCATTTTTTGAGCAGCTGAATCCTTTTGATTTCGCTGTGCATGCTCTCTCTCGGCGGCCGAACAATCAGCTGATCGTCCGGCAGCCACCTTCTGTGAGTGATAAGCTGATCACCCGGCGGCCGGCTAATGAGAGCGATCAGCTGATCACCCGGCGGCCGGATGATGAGAGCGATCAGCTGATCACCCGGCGGCCGGATGATGAGAGCGATCAGCTGATCACCCGGCGGCCGGCTAATGAGAGCGATCAGCTGATCGGTCTCTCATGTTTTACAACGGAGTCTGACAATTAATTCTTATTCTTGTCATCCGTTGTACAACGCATCAGTCACAAGCGTCAAGCAATGCATGTGACTAATGGAAAACAACGGAAATGTGAACCTAACCTTATTAGTTTTACTCATGAGAAGTTTCCTGTGTGGCACCTTGGTAATGTGACACCTATCAGTTGAACTAGCTGATATTTTTTATTAAGTCGCAGGATTGCTTTCTAATTATTGATTTTAAGCTGGTGTCACGACTTTCCATGGCTTTTTACACCACTCTTTCTTCATGTGTTCAATACCTTTTTCCCTGTGTCATTTCTCATTATTACCCATCACTAAATTTATGGACATCTATGGTTTGATCTCTTTGCGTGTGTAGATTGGATAACATCTGGTGAAAAATTCTTCTCAATAGCACCTTTTTAAATCTATTAGAAAATTCGGTGACATGTTCATTACTTATTTCACTTTCTGGATATACAATTTTTATTGAATCCCATGTGATGTGCATATACTGTATAGTGGCTCCTGTGAGATGTGTATATACAGCAGTCTCTGTGTCTCCTCTGTAAAGTATAAATTGCAGACCCCCCCCCCCTGCTTGATTTCTATAAATAAGACATGGGTAGTTTTTCCTCTACAATGTTACTACAATGTTGGTTTAGTCCCCATCTTTTCATTTTCACAATGGATAGCAGGAGAAATTGGACCGCACAATTTACCCACTTTATCCTAAATGTCCACAAATGGTCCGAAACTGCAGTTTGGACAAATGGCACGGCACAGAAAGGGAGAAGTGCTGTTTCGCTTTTTTTTTTTTTCCCAGCAGAAATTTAGCTCTATTTGGAATAGATTACCATGTTTGCAGAGCCCTTGAAATACAAGAACAGAAAACACCCCATAAATTACTCTATTTTAAAAATGATACTCATTTTAACGTATTTACCTAGGCAGGTAGTGTTTTGATACCACCAATACAATTTGATTTACTTATTTATAACTAAGTAACGCTTATGATTCTTTCTTGTGCAAAATGATTAACGCACCTCAAATTTTATTGCACCGATTCTTCTGTTCACACAATACATCTAATGTGGCCCCAATATTACATGGTTGTGTCTAAAATAGATGGCGCACCCGTTGGTTTTCAGTTGATTTAATTCAAGGTCCCATTCCATGCTCACAGAGGTACATGAACAATATTATTCTTAAAAGAATTAATACTCAGAAGGGAGTCATGCCGTTATATCAGTGTATATTGCTAACAAAGCAGCTGTCCCGCATTTGTATAGATTACGTGCTCTCGATCAGTAATATCAGTGTTCCAAAATGCTGCATTGCACAATACAAGAGTATAAAAGCTCAAATAATTTATTCAATACGTTAAAATCTGAAAACAGCTTGATTGAACAATATTATTGCATATTAAATTAACAAAGATCGCTAGTCCCAAATGATCCACAGCACAATATACCAGTAGCTAAATGGACACAGAATCTATGTCCACTGCTAAATTGTACACAAATACAAAGATATACAGTATATTTCTATCAGAATATAATGAGCAATGGTTGCCATCTAGTGGTGAAATAGTTGTATGCCACATCAATGAATAGTATGGCAAAATTCAATAGAAAGATAATCCCCATTGTAAAATATAAAACTTATATACTCGTTATCTGCCGGACAATACCCCCCGGCACGTGTTTCGTATCTGCTTCTTCAGGAACTTGACGGATACATTTATCAAACCAAAAGAACAAAACTGACAGATGGTCGAGTATAGAAAAAATCTTTATTAATTAAAAAAGACAAACAGTTGGCAGGTTTACAGTAAAGGGGCTTCACAGCAATTAAAATCAAACCGCATTAAAAACACATACTGATAGACATTGTACCAACTTTATACATAACAATAAAGGGTGATTTACACGCTGCGACATCGCTTATGATATATCGTCGGGGTCACGTCGTTAGTGACGCACATCCGGCGCCGTTAGTGACATCACAGCGTGACACTCCAAGGAGCGATGTTCAACGATCGCAAAAATGTCTAAAACCGCTGATCGTTGACACGTCGCTCCTTTTCCAAATATCGTTGGTGGTGCATGCCGCTGGTTGTTAGTCGCTCCTGCGGCGCCACACATCGCTATGTGTGACGCCGCAGGAACGACGAACATCTCCTTACCTGCGTCCACGGCAATGAGGAAGGAAGGAGGTGGACGTCATGTTCCGGCCGCTGATCTCCGCCCCTCCTCTGCTATTGGGTGGCCGCTTAGTGACGCCGAACGCACCTTCCCCTTGAAGGAGGGATTGTTCGGCGGTCACAGGGACGTTGCTGACAAGGTATGTGCGTGTGACGCTGCCGTAGCGATAATGTTCGCTACGGCAGCGATCACCAAATGTCGCACCAACGACGGGGGCGGGTGCTATTGCGCACGTTATCGCTAGCGATGTCGCAGCGTGTAAAGCACCCATTAGTGCCAGAAAAGAGTGTGAGATTTAGCAAATCAGGAGTATACAGTGTGTCCACCCATATCCTGTCCACCGCCATTAACTTGAGAACGGCGGCAGCTATAGGCATAGAAGTGGTGTCTAGGTATAGTAAAGTATCTATGTGCTACGCAATGAAACCACCTATAGCGCCACCTGGTGGAAAACAACGGAGTTAGCATTTTTATCTTGAAAATGGAATGAGATAGAGAAAAAAAGTGAATTACAAAGTTGTAGGGCATAATCAATTCAATACGAATCATCACCTTGCATACAGAAATGCTATGATTAAAACGTGTAAAACTCACAAGGCTGCGGACGTGAAGCAATACCTCATGGAGACCTTCCTACAAGTCATTGGGGTATGGTGGCTGCGTGGAGTGGCCTCCATACTCACCTGACCTGACCCCATTGGACTTCTTTCATCAAACAGCAGGTGTATGCGACCCCTTCACCAATATTGCAGGACCTACGACGATGTATTACAGATGCGTGTGCAAACATGTCACCTACCGTATTGCACAACGTGCAGTAAGATACAGTATGCTGTCCAGATGTGCATTGCAAAGTTAAATGAGAGCCATATGCGTGATCAGCATTCAATGTTTTGGGGGAGTCATGGGTTTCATATCATAGCATTTCTGTATACAAGGTGTCGATTCCTATTGAATTGATTATGCCCTACAGTTTTTTAATTAACTTTTTTTTCTCTATCTCGTTCCGTTTTTCGAGATAAAAATGCTAACTCCATTGTTTTCCACCAGGTGGCGCATGGCTACTTTACTATACCTAGACACCACTTCTATGCCTATTGCTGATGCCGTTCTCAAGTTCTTGGCGGTGGACACACTGTATTTGACTTGTATAATGTGCATGTATATACCAAGGAATTGATTACAACCAGTGTAGAGTTAAAGTGCTAAGTGCAAACCCAAGGTACCATGTTATGCAATAATGTATACAGGTGTATATACGTGTATGTCAAATAGAATTTTTCCATGTATCTATAGTGGATTATAAGTACATCTACCAGTATATAACTAATGTGCTCAGTGCCAACGAAATGATTATAGTTATGCAACTGAAGCCTGTTCGTTGGTAGCATGTACATTCATTAACCATACTTGATTATCACGTGTTGTGCATAGCTGCGGTGCAAAAAGTACGCCAGACTGTCTAACGATCCTCAAAGCTGGATAGAAATGGGTACAAAAAGTAGATCGCTGCTGTCAAATAGTTAAAAGGGTTGTTAAACCATATTTTTTATTGTCTAGTTTGATATTATATTTTGCATTCTGAGCCCATCTTCTCCCTGCTCCCCTTCCCTCCTCCCTCACAGCACAGCGCCTCGCGTCTCTTGCTTGCAGCGTTCTGCTGTGAGGGAGGGGGAGCAGGGAGCAGATGGGCTCAGAATGCAGCCGGCTGCACGATGTGACGTGTGCAGCACTTGACTGGGACGTCACTGGAGCGGGAACAGCGGTCTGCAATAGCGCCTGTCACAGGCACTATTGCCAACACAAGGTATTTGAGAGAAACATTGTTTCTCAATATAATATCGAACTAGACAATAAGAAATATGGGTGAACCACCCCTTTAAATCATAGTAAACTATTAAAGTATTAAAAACCACACCATATTCTTTACCAGAAAGAGATCAGAGTGCATGTGACCCGCACGCTGATGCACATTTTTGGCTAACTTTTTATACAAGATCCTGGTTTCTTCCACTTCACCATACAAGGTTGGAGCACCTGGTCTGGGAGGTCAACACATCTGACAAATGTATTATAGGCCATTACACAAATTTGGATTCTGATTGTCCCATATAGCCCTCTCTTCAATTGTCAGTGGTGACCGTATGCAAGGTTGTCAGCATATAGACTTTTTTTTTTTTTATTCTACCTTTTTTTGCATGAAGTTGTTCACTTACAAGTGCAAATTGGTTTCCCCTTCCACTCTGCACGTCAGGACACCTACTGTAATTGGAAACTTCTGTTTGTTTGAATTGTCTCACAGGCCCTTGTGTTTTATAGGGATCTCATATAGAGGGTTGCTTGTATAACAGTTGTATACATTGTACCTTTTTAGGCTAATATGGCTTTATTAGCAACTACATATGTTCTTCCTGCAGAATTTCAGTCCATCCTTGATATTTTCTTGGAGAGAATTGGCTTCTTTGCTTCCTTTCTTGACACCAGGCCAGCCTCCAAAAGTGTTTTCCTGCTGTGTATGCAGATGAACTGACACCTGCTTGCTGCCATAAGCTCTGCACTGCTGTTGAAGCTATCCTTAGCTGAATACTCTTTGAGACTGTCCTGCCACTTGATGGACTTTCTTTTGTGGCCTGAAGTCTTGTTTACAGCAACTGAATCTCTGTCTTTTGTAGCTATAGATAATAATCCAATAAGCTATTTATTTATGGGCAGTATTACAAGCAGCAATGTCTGTGCCTGCAAATCCCTTTTGATGCAAATCAATGATGACTACATATGTTTCTATAGAGGGTAACCATGGTTAACAAAAGTATAAGATTTCAAGCATCAGCACCCTTTTTCACCTCTTCACCCCTGGCCAATTTTCAGTTTTTTGGGGGTTTTTTTGTTGTTTTTTTTTTTTTTTCCTGCACTTCTTCCAAGAGCCATAAGTTGTTTTTTTTTGTTTTTTTTTTTACTTGTTCGTCATTCTTGTCATATGAGGGTTTGTTTTTTGCAAGACCAGTTGTACTTTTAAATGAAGCCATAAGTTTTTTACCATATAGTGTACTGGAAAACTGCAAAAAAAAATTGCAAGTGTGCAAAAATTGCAAAAAAGTGCGATTGCATGATTGTTTCTGAGATATTTTATTTACCGTGTTCACTATATGGTAAAACTGACATGTCGGTGTGATGCCTCAGGTCAGTACTAGTTCATCGACACCAAACATGTATAGGTTTACTTTTATCGAAGGGGTTAAAAAAAAAATCAGAAGTTTGTCCAAAAAAAGTGGCGCACTTTTTGCACCATTTTCTGCGACCTGTAGTGTTCTACTTTTTCAGGATCTATGGATGTAATGTAAAATGTAATTTTAGCGTGTGGAACACATGTTGACAGCACCATTTAAGGAGTTAACTGGCACTGGTGGAACGCGGATCCACTCGTGTCTGTGAGGTACACGTCAGCTGTACAAATCAGCTGACATGTGCGCGGATCCCCGCTGGCTGCCAGCAGCAGCCGGCGGTGATTACACTATGACCGCTTAGGATGTAAGTTTATTGCCCGTGGTCGTTAAGGGGTTAAAGTTTGCTCTTACAAATCAATCAGCATGACAGAGTGAAATTGACTGCTTTGTCGATTTCTGATCGAACTAGAAGATAAATGATTTCAGCAGGTGATTTTCTGGCAGAGTTAAGAATCAGTGAAAATTGAGTTTTGGGGATTAAGTTGGCTTTCATAGCAAGTAATGACTACAATTTGTTTGTAATTCGTTTTTTGGTTTTGTAATTAATTTACGGTAGTAAGCTACCTAAAAACTTTAGAAATTATCATTTGTTTTCATTGTCCATAGATTTACTATATTGAACAAGGCCATGTGCAATTGAATCTACACAAGTCTGAACGGATTTTAAAGGCTGGAGACTTCTTTTTCGTTCCTCCAGGTAAAAAAAAAACAAAACATGTTTTATGTTGTGTTTTTGTTTTTTTCTTTAATTTTTTGCAGACCTAAAAGCTATAAAATGACACTTACAAAGTAAAAAGAGCAACTGCCTAATGTATAGTTTCTCCTTGTGCAAGTGGAACTGCTCTCGACCACTGAAAAATGGATGCCACAAGACTTCAAAAGGTGTACTGTGCTTTCTACCAAGACAGTTTGCAAACATGTTTTCTGGTGACATTTCTGTGGGTTGTAAAGTGTGACCTCCCTCTACAGAACCTCTAGCACGTCCCACAGATGCTCAGGTTGAAATTTTGAGAATTTGGCGACCAAGTTAACACAATGAGCTATTTATTATGTTCCTTAATCCATTCCGGAACAATTTATGATGTGTGCTAGGGCACATTATTCCGCTAACCTTCCAAATTTTAGTGGTATACCTGAACTGCAACAATATTTAGGTAAATGGGAAAAGCAACATCCCCGTAACTTGCAAGACTCAAGGTTACCCAGCATAAAATGGCCACGAGTATATCGCTACAAAAAGAAGACAAGCTGGTGGAGGCAGTGCCGTCTTGTACCATCTGTTCACCAGGCAAATGACATAAAAGCACCCCACTATTCACATATTGTGAAAGAAACCTTGAATAATGAGGATCAGGTCTCATTAATCAATTTCTCCATGGTCTGGCTGTTAATATCTTTAGGTACCTTTGTTAATGGGGAGGGATCAGTTTGAACAACTGTCCAGTCTGCATCTACACAGCCGCATGTGATGAACTTTGCATTGTACAGTGTTTTATACAGTGTTTTATATCTCTAATATATAAAGCTGAATTTGTGTGTGTTTGTATGTCCGCTAAAGGAATCCGCACTGTCGCATTTACAATCACGAAATTTTGCACAGACGCCCCATGTGACTCAGGGAACGTCATAGACTGTTTTGACCGGAAAATTTAACCCCGCGCTTTACAGTTGCGCCCAAAAAAACATGTCTCCATTCAACTGAATGGATGTGGGAGCCTAGAGGCTATTAATAGCAACTGTTAGTGGTTGCTATAGGAACAACATAAACTGTTAGTATAAGAAGCTTATGTGTGAGGTAATAAGATGTCGGTGGGGAGACGGATAGAGAGAGACAGAAAAAGACAGCCAGCCCGGGCAATAAGACAGACACAAACTCGAAGAGAGACAGTTATTATCCCGGGCAATGCCCGGGTACTTCAGCTTATATATATATATATATATATATATATATATATATATATATATATATATATATATATATATATATATATATATATATATATATATATATATATATATATATATATATATATATATATATATATATATATATATATATATAATTACTAGAAGGTGGCCCGATTCTACGCATCGGGTATTCTAGAATTTACGTATTGTGTAGTTAATGTATGATTTTTGTTATATATATATATATATATATATATATATATTTGTGTGTAGTTACCAAGTGTTTGTGTAGGGCGCTGTACATGTTCTGGGTGTTGTCTGGGTGTGACGGGGGGTGAGAGCGGTGTTGTATGTGTTTGTTGCGTGTTTGTGGAGCGTTGTGTGTGTGTTGCGCGGTTTGTGTGGGTGTGGGTGTGGTGTGTTTTGGGGGGAGGTATGTTTTGTGCAATGTGTGTGTTGTGCGGTATATGCGTATATTTATGTATGCCGCGGTGTTCGTGTGTTGGGTGTTGTGTGTGTGTGTGTAGCGTTGTCTGTGTGTGTGGGTGTCTGTGTATGGCGGTGTTTGTGGTTCCCAGTGTGTGTGTGTGTGTTGGGGGGAGGTGTGCACCTCCCATCGTGCTCCATCCCCCATGCTGCGCACCCCCCATCATGCCCCATCCCCCATGCTGCGCACCCCCCATTGTGCCCCATCCCCCATGCTGCACACTCCCCATCGTGCTACATCCCCCATGCTGCGCACTCCCCATCGTGCTACATCCCCCATGCTGCGCACCCCCCATCGTGCTACATCCCCCATGCTGCGCACTCCCCATCGTGCTACATCCCCCATGCTGCGCACCCCCCATCGTGCTACATCCCCCATGCTGCGCACTCTCCATCGTGCTACATCCCCCATGCTGCGCACTCCCCATCGTGCTACATCCCCCATGCTGCGCACTCCCCATCGTGCTACATCCCCATGCTGCGCACTCCCCATCGTGCTACATCCCCCATGCTGCGCACTCCCCATCGTGCTACATCCCCCATCGTGCTACATCCCCCCATCGTGCTACATCCCCCCATCGTGCTACATCCCCCATGCTGCGCACTCCCTATCGTGCTCCATCCGCCATGCTGCGCACCCGCCATCGTGCTCCATCCGCCATGCTGCGCACTCCCCATCGTGCTACATCCCCCATGCTGCGCACTCCCCATCGTGCTACATCCCCCATGCTGCGCACCCCCCATCGTGCTCCATCCGCCATGCTGCGCACTCCCCATCGTGCTACATCCCCCATGCTGCGCACTCTCCATCGTGCTACATCCCCCATGCTGCGCACTCCCCATCGTGCTACATCCCCCATGCTGCGCACCCCCCATCGTGCTACATCTCCCATGCTATAATAGTTCTCCTATTATACTCAGAGAGGAGTATAATAGGAGGACTGTAATAGGAGGAGTAGTCCTGGGGGGAGAGGAGTATAATGCCGGCTCCCTGCACATGTGTACCGGGAGCCGGTGTACGCTGGTAACTATGATACACATCGGGTAACTAAGGAACCTTAGTTACCCGATGTGTATAATGTTACCAGCATTCACCGGCTCCGTCACGATCCCAGCATTGCAAGTTTATGTCTGGCGAGGCGTGCGGAGGGCCGGGGCAAGCAGCCAATCCATGCGGAGGGCAGGGCCAGGCCGAGGCGAGCGACCAATCCGTGGGGGGGGGCGGAGCCGAGGTGAGGCGAGCAGCCAATCCGTGTGGGGGGCGGGGCCATGGCGAGCCCAGCGGCCAATCAGCTTTGTGTCACCGTAAGGACACAATTTTGGAGCAAGACAGACAGACAGACTCCTTCGTCCCAGCCTCCCCCAGCATCAGCCTCCTCCTCCCAGCCTCCCCCAGCATCAGCCTCTCTCCTCCCAGCATCAGCCTCTCTCCTCCCAGCATCAGCCTCTCTCATCCCAGCATCAGCCTCTCTCCTCCCAGCATCAGCCTCTCCTCTCTGTCCCCAACATCAGCCTGTCTCCTCCCAGCCTTTCCCAGGATCAGCCTCTCTCCTCCCAGCCTATCTCCTCCCAGCCTCCCCCAGCATCAGCCTCCCCCAGCATCAGCCTCTCTCCTTCCAGCCTCCCCCATCATCAGCCTCTCTCCTTCCAGCCTCCCTCAGCATCAGTCTCCCTCTCCCAACCTTCCGAACGATCAGCCTCTCTCCTCCAAGCCTCCGTCCTCCCAGCCTTCCCCAGCATCAGCTTTCCCCTCCCAGCCTCCCTCAGCATCAGCCTTCCCCAGCATCAGCCTCTCTCCTTCCAGCCTCCCCCAGCATCAGCCTCTCTCCTTCCAGCCTCCCTCAGCATCAGCCTCCCCTTCCCAGCCTTCCCCAGGATCAGCCTCTCTCTTCTCCCAGCCTCCTTCCTCCCAGCCTCCCTCTCCCAGCCTCCCTCAGCATCAGCCTTCCCCTCCCAGTCTCCCCCAGCATCAGCCTCCCCAAGCATCAGCCTCCACCAGCATCAGCCTCTCTCCTTCCAGCCTCCCCCAGCATCAGCCTCCCCCAGCATCAGCCTCTCTTCCCAGCCTCCCTCGTCCCAGCCTCCCCCAGCATCAGCCTTCCCCTCCCAGCCTCCCTCAGCATCAGCCTCTCTCCTCCCAGCATCAGCCTCTCTCCTCCCAGCATCAGCCTCTCCTCTCTGTCCCCAGCATCAGCCTCTCTCCTCCCAGCCTTCCACAGCATCAGCCTCTCTCCTCCCAGCCTCTCTCCTCCCAGCCTCCCGCAGCATCAGCCTCCCCCAGCATCAGCCTCTCTCCTTCCAGCCTCCCCCAGCATCAGCCTCTCTCCTTCCAGCTTCCCTCAGCATCAACCTCCCTCTCCCAGCCTTCCCCAGGATCAGCCTCTCTCCTCCCAGCCTCCGTCCTCCCAGCCTTCCCCAGCATCAGCTTTCCCCTCCCAGCCTCCCTCAGCATCAGCCTTCCCCTCCCAGCCTCCCTCAGCATCAGCCTTCCCCAGCATCAGCCTCTCTCCTCCCAGCCTCAGCCTCTCTCCTTCCAGCCTCCCCCAGCATCAGCCTCTCTCCTTCCAGCCTCCCTCAGCATCAGCCTCCCCTTCCCAGCCTTCCCCAGGATCAGCCTCTCTCCTCCCAGCCTCCTTCCTCCCAGCCTCCCTCTCTCAGCCTCCCTCAGCTTCAGCGTCCCCCTCCCAGCCTTCCCCAAGATCAGCCTCTCTGCTCCGTGCCTCCTCCAGCACGCCGTGCTCCTCTGCCGACACTCACACACCCGATCCCGACACTCACACACACCCGACCGATCGCATACACTCACACACACACCCGACCGATCGCATACACTCACACACACCCGACCGATCGCATACACTCACACCCGACCGATCGCATACACTCACACACACCCGATCGCATACACTCACACACACAGACACTGACGATATCGCACATACGCGCTCACAGTCACAACATCCGGAGATACCACATGCTTCTGGCCATGTGATCCTCCGTCAGGTCCTGGAAGGTCACAACAGCACAGTATCGAGGCCGAGAAGCAAGCGATATCGCCGGATGCTGTGAGTGTGTGGATGCGATGTGTGTGTGAGGTGTGTGTGAGGTGTGTGTGAGGTGTGTGTGAGAGTGAGTGTGATCTGATGTGTGTGTATGTGTATGTGTGTGTGTGCTGTTATGTGTGTGCGTGTAGATCTTCCGCCGCTGCAGGACCTTGATGCGCTTGTAACCATGCTAGCATGCTAGCATGGTTACCAACTTATCCCGTCCCCCGCTCGCACGGGAGCCCACACCACTCCCGAGCGAGCAGGGGACGGGGGACGGGGGGGGTGGGGGGGGGGGGGAGTACAGTACTCACCTCCGTGACAGCCGTGTCAGTTCGGGGAATGCGCGGAGGGTGCGGGGGGAGTACAGTACTCACCTCCGTGACAGCCGTGTCAGTTCGGGGAATGCGCGGGGGGGGAGGGGGGCGGGGCCAGAGCTAGCGTGCATTGCGTGAGGGGGGCGGGGCATGGCGTGGCCGAATTGCCAATGCCTGCAGGGTGCCGGGGCGAGAGGCCAATCCGTGGGGGGGGCGGAGCCTGGGCGAGCGGCTGGCCAATCTGTTTGGGTGCGCAGCCTGGGCGAGCGGCCAATCCGTGTGGGGGGGCGGGGCCATGGCGAGACCAGCGGCCAATCAGCTTTGTGTCACCGTAAGGACACAATGTCACCGGAAGGACACAATTTTGAAGCATGACAGACAGACAGACAGACAGAATAAGGCAATTATATATATAGATTACATACAGTACAGACAAAAAGTTTGGACACACCTTGTCATTCAAAGAGTTTTCTTTTCATGACTGAAAATTTGTAGATTCATATTGAAGGCTTAAAAACTATAGGGTGCTTTACACGCTGCGACATCGCTAGCGATGTTGCGAGCGATAGCACCCGCCCCCATTGCTCGTGCGACAATTGGTGATCGCTGCCGTAGGGAACGTTATCGCTACGGCAGCGTCACACGCACATACCTTGACAGCGACATCGCTATGACCGCCAAACAATCCCTCCTTCAAGGAGGAGGGGCGTTCAGCGTCATAGCGGCAGCACTAAGCGACCGGCCAATAGCAGAGGAGGGAAGAACATCCCGCCCACCCTCTTCCTTCCTCATTGCCGGTGGACGCAGGTAAGGAGATGTTCCTCGTTCATGCGGTGTCACACATAGCAATGTGTGCTGCCGCAGGAACGACAAACAACATCGTACCTGCAGGAGCAACGATATTAAGGAAATGAACGACGTGTCAACGAGCAACGATTTTTCATGTTTTTGCGCTCGTTGATCGTCGCTCATTGGTGTCACACGCTGCGATGTCGCTAACGGCGCCGGATGTGCGTCACTAACGACGTGACCCCGACGATATATCGTTAGCGATGTCGCAGCGTGTAAAGCACCCTTATGAATTAACACATGTGGAATGAAATACTTAACAAAAAAGTGTGAAACAACTGAAAATATGTCTTATATTCTAGGTTCTTCAAAGTAGCCACCATTTGCTTTGATTACGGCTTTGCACACTCTTGGCATTCTCTTGATGAGCTTCAAGAGGTAGTCACCGGAAATGGTTCTCTCTTCACAGCTGTGCCCTGTCAGGTTAAATAAGTGGGATTTCTTGCCTTATAAATGGGGTTGGGACCATCAGTTGTGCAGAATTCTGGTGGATACACAGCTGATAGTCCTACTGAATAGACTGTTAGAATTTGTATTATGGCAAGAAAAAAGCAGCTCAGTAAAGAAAAAAAATCCTGCCTCCATTAGAGTCAATGGAGCTGGATTATTAGCAGCTCTGATTGGTTGCTATAGGAACGAAAGACATTCATAGTATAGCAAGCTTATGTGTGAGGTAATATATCGGTGGAGAAGGATAGAGACAGAGACAGACGGGGAAAGAGACAGACGGGGAAAGAGACAGACGGGGAAAGAGACAGACGGGGAAAGAGACAGACGGGGAAAGAGACAGACGGGGAAAGAGACAGACGGGGAAAGAGACAGACGGGGAAAGAGACAGACGGGGAAAGAGACAGACGGGGAAAGAGACAGACGGGGAAAGAGACAGACGGGGAAAGAGACAGACGGGGAAAGAGACAGACGGGGAAAGAGACAGACGGGGAAAGAGACAGACGGGGAAAGAGACAGACCGGGGAAAGAGACAGACCGGGGAAAGAGACAGACCGGGGAAAGAGACAGACCGGGGAAAGAGACAGACCGGGGAAAGAGACAGACCGGGGAAAGAGACAGACCGGGGAAAGGGACAGACCTGGGAAAGGGACAGACCTGGGAAAGGGACAGACCTGGGAAAGGGACAGACCTGGGAAAGGGACAGACCTGGGAAAGGGACAGACCTGGGAAAGGGACAGACCTGGGAAAGGGACAGACCTGGGAAAGGGACAGACCTGGGAAAGGGACAGACCTGGGAAAGGGACAGACCTGGGAAAGGGACAGACCTGGGAAAGGGACAGACCTGGGAAAGGGACAGACCTGGGAAAGGGACAGACCTGGGAAAGGGACAGACCTGGGAAAGGGACAGACCTGGGAAAGGGACAGACACACACACACACACACACACACACACACACACACACACACACACACACACACACACACACACACACACACACACACACACACACACACACACACACACACACACACACATAGAGAGAGACACAGACAGACACACAGAAACAGACAGGGAAAGAGATAGACAGACAGACAGGGAGAGAGATAGTTACTATCCCGGGCAACATCCGGGTACTACAGCTAGTAGGTATAACTCAAGTTATATAATGTACTGTCATGGCCAAAAGTTTTGAGAATGACACCAAAATTATTTTTTCACATGATCTGTTGCCCTCTGGTTTTTAATTGTTTGTCTGATGTTTACATCACACACAGAAATATAATTGCAATCATATTATGAGTACCAAAAGGTTATATTGACAGTTAGAATGAGTTAATGCAGCAAGTCAATATTTGCAGTGTTGGGGGTGTGGCCTGCATGCTGAAGGCAATGGCTGCTTAAGAGTGAAGCTCTGTGCTGTGGCTGTACAAACTGGCTCAAACCTGCTTCAAATCGCTGAGAACTCTCCTCTGAAACAGTGAGTAATCCCCCCTGCACAGTATGCCAAAGGGTAGACCCCGGAAATCTGGCCCCCCGGCAAAGCTTACTGACTTTTATCCCAGGGATTGGGGATCCCCCTCTCCTCAGAAGATGTCTGCTGCTGCAGTGTCTCCCTTACACCAGGAAGAGACAGGGTTGGGAAGCAGTGTCACAGGCACTCCTCTCACAGACGAAAGGCTGCAAGCCATGTTCAGTTCTCTGAGGTCATCACTGCAGGAGGATTTCAGGGATCTTAAGAACATGATTAAAGAATTTAAAGAGGAAATCAAATCACTGGGGGACCGTACAGACCATGTGGAGTCTAAAATGGCCGAACTTGCTCAGTCACACAATGATCTGATTGATGCTAACACAGCACTAGAGGAGGAGGTGGGAATACGGAAAAACAAGCTTGGGGATCTGGAAGATAGATCCAGAAGGAACAATCTTAAAATTAGGGTGTCAGTAGCTGATAAAGAGCTGCCAGATTTCTTTCACAAGTTTCTCCAACTACTGCTCCCAGAACACACAAAGAGATCTCATAGTGGATAGAATTCATAGAATCCCTAAACCTAAAGGTATCGACCACACTCTGCCCAGGGACACGCTGGCACGACTGCATTTTTATAAAACAAAGGAAGCAGTGCTCCAGATACTGAGGGATAACCCTATCCTCCCAGATGAATTTAATGATTTAAAGGTGTTCCCGGACCTGTCTGCTGCAACTCTGGCAAAAAGAAGAGAATTTTCCCAGTTCTCCAGAATCCTGAGGGAGCATGACATACACTATAAATGGGGATTCCCAGTGAAATTGATTATCTTCAGGGATTCTAAAACACATGTATGCCAGTCCCCTCCTCAACTGAGCAAACTACTTGAGTCCTGGGGATTACCCCTTACAATGCACTCAGACTCGCGCCGAGATCAGGGGGATGCTCAGAAGAAAAAGATCAATCCTGAGTGGGAACCAGCTTGAGGGAGTCTCGCCAGCCGCAGGCGTTTGTAGCTCTTATGTGACCTGTGATGTCACTTAAGCCCTCTGTTGTTCTCGCCTATGGCGAGCAAGTACTTCCCAGCTGTCCGGTAAGGATGAAGCTGAAGTATTCTTTTTTTTTTGTTGTTGTTGTTGTTGTTGTTGTTTTTTCCCTCCACCTGTGCACTGTCCCTAACTGGTCCTCCTTGCCTGCCTCTGCCTGCCCTATGCCTCTCAGTCGGCCTGCCTGGAAACATCGTCCTTTCTGGGATCCGCCATGAGTATTAAGTTTCTGTCTCTCAATTTGAAGGGTCTCAATTCTCCTGCAAAAAGATCCATGCTGTGGAGAGAAGTTATAGCATCCAAATGTGATATAGCATGTATTCAAGAAACTCCCCTTCTTACTGATGACAATAAAAGGCTACTACATCCAAGATTTCCACCTATGTTCTTTGCAAACGACTCTAAAAAAAAAAAAAAAAAAAAGGAGGCGTGGCTATCCTGATTAAAAACTCTGGCTTTCAAAATGATTGATGTAAGTAACCTATTGTGCAGACGGGAGATATATTATTCTAAAGTGCCTCTTGAATGGGCTTTTGTATACCTTGGCATCGATTTACGCTCCAAACTCATATCAACTAACTTTTGCCCGGAAATTTTTCCAGATGTTTAGGAGCACCGCACAGGGGTCAGAGATAATCTGCGGGGACTTTAACACTCCAGTTCTTCGATCTATGCACTGCTCGGCGAGGTCCGCTAAGTCAGGAAAGGAACTGAAACAGTTGGTCGCGGAGTTTCATCTACATGACATAAGGAGATACCTTCATGCATCGGAAAGGGACTACACTTTCTTTTCCCCAAGGCATCGGTCGTACAGCAGGATCGACTTCTTCCTGACGGATAGTAAGACTGTTCACAAGTGTACGGGTGCTGAAGTGGGTCTGATAACATGGTCGGATCATGCTCCGATAACTTTGGTTGTACAGGACTCTACTAGTGGATTTATGGTGCCTCAGTGGAGACTTAGTACTAGTTTACTGAACCAAAAGAATGTTCAGGAGGAGGTTGTGGCAGGCCTGTTGGAATACTTTGGGCATAATGACAATGGGGAGGTCTCTGACGAGACCTTATGGGCTGCACACAAATCAGTTATTAGAGGGCAGTTTTTAAAAACTGCATCATTCTTGAAAAAGCAGAGAAGCAGAAATTAAAGAAATTATAGCCCATATTCAACACTTAGAAACTATTAACAAGGCCTCCCCATCGTCTACACTGTCCAGGGAAATTCTTACTTGCAGGTTTCAACTGCGATCCCTCCTGTTGTATAGATATGAACATAATCTTAAAAAGAGTAAATCAACTTTTTATGCAATGGGGGATAGAGCCAGCACCTTACTAGCTAGAAGAACAAAAAAACGGGAAATTAAATCTAGAATTGAATTTTTGAAGGGCCCAGACGGATCACTTATAAGGCACCCTAATGGGATAGCAGACGCCTTTGCCAAGTATTATGCTGCTCTGTACAATTTAAGGGATGACGACCCGCAAACCCCTCAGTCAACACCGGAAAAAATTCAGGAATTTTTAGACGGTCTGGAATTGCCTCGGGTCTCAGACCGGCAATTAGAATCTTTAAATCTTCCCTTCACTATACAGGAAATTTTGGACAGCATTAGAGCTTCTAAACGAAACTCAGCCCCAGGCCCGGATGGGCTTCCCTATGAATATTATCAGCAATTTGCCGCTATCCTAGCCCCTTTTTTACTAAAGACCCTTAATTTGTGGCAAACGACCGGGACTATTTCCTCAGAGAACCTAGAAGCAGTCATCACTACACTACCCAAACCGGGGAAAACGGCGGATACCCCTGGGAATTTCAGACCAATTTCATTGCTCAACTGTGATTTAAAAATTTACTCAAAAATGGTAGCCACCAGACTCCATAAAATAATCCCCTCCTTGGTAGCCCCGGATCAGGTGGGTTTTGTGGCGGGCAGGCAATCCAAAGATGGCACCAGGCGGATGCTGGATTTAATTGGGGTGATGGAGCAGTCGGGTGTCCCTGGTGTATTCTTGTCACTCGGCGCCGAAAAGGCCTTTGATAGGGTGCACTGGGCATATCTGGAAAGAGTGCTCACTAAATTTGGTTTTGAAGGAAGAATTAAGTCATCTGTTTTGGCCTTGTACTCAACCAAATGCTTCAGTTCTAGCCTCGGGATTTCGCTCATTAAAATTTTCTATAACCAATGGCACCCGCCAGGGGTGCCCGCTGTCCCCTATTGTTTTTGCTCTGGTGGTGGAACCTCTGGCGGAGGCGATTAGGGTGAACCCAAACATAACTGGTATAAGGGTAGGGGAGCATGAACATAAATTGGGTCTTTATGCGGATGATGTAATATTATCATGCACTAACCTTGAATATTCCTTTCCAGCAGTGATATCCACCCTGTCGACCTTTGCTGAGGTGTCGTATTACAAATTGAATGCCACTAAGTCCTTAGTACTACCATTTAATGTACCCGCAAGGTCCAGAAGGATTTTGGAGGCAGCCTTTCCTTTCCAGTGGTACGAAGACAGTATCCCTTATCTAGGTATCCGTTTGACAGCAACCCATTCCCTAATCAGATCCAATCTCGATCACCTACTCAAAAACTTGGGTCAGGATCTAGGCAGGTATGAGAAGTTGTCGCTATCTTGGATGGCGAGAATTCAATCCTTTAAGATGACGTTCCTTCCTAAACTGCTGTACATGTTTAGGTGTCTCCCTCTTAAAATTCCATATAGATATTTGATAAAACTGCAGTCGATGACCAATAAGTTTATTTGGGGTAATAAAAGAGCTAGAGTTGCTAGTAAGATTATGCATCTGCCATATGGAATGGGAGGTCTGGGTACGCCTAATGTGATGGCCTATTTATAAAGCTTCTCTTCTAGAATCACTCAAAGAATGGTGGAACATGGAGAGCTCCCATAGGTGGGTTCAACTTGAGAACTCTCTGACAGACCAGGGTTCGACGAGGAAACTGATGGAGGTGGAATATCTAAAACGTTCTAGGGCCACCCTGTGTCTCCCTACTATGACAGCATCGATAGCCATATGGCGCAGTGAGATGATCCCTAAGATCCAGGTCCCGCTGTCAGAAATTTCGCTCAGAGCATTAGAATCCCACATTCCACATACAAATTTGAGTAGATGGGAAGCAGCGGGTTTTGGAGTTTTGGCGGACTTTTACGATGGTGCAGAGATTAGGCCCTTCAACGATATACTTCAGGAGCACCCCTCCCTAAAGGGGTGTTTTTATCAACACCTGCAGATTCGCCATTTTCTAAGCACAAAATTCCCCCCGGGATCAAACCCGACCTTACCCACTGTTAAGGCGCTATTGTTTAAAAAACTATTGAGGCAACCGGGAATCTCTTTAACCTACAAATGGTTGAACAACCCCTCTGACGAGCAAAAGCTCCCATACATGACAAAATGGGAATCAGATTTAGACATTAACACCTCCCCCTCGGCGTGGCATACTGCGACACAGTGGGTGCAAAAATCCTCAAAATGCATTAACCATTTGGAACAGCTGAAAAAGGGGCATCTACGTTGGTACCTTACGCCGGCAAAATTGGTGCATTACATTCCCAACTACTCACCGCTCTGTTGGAAGGGCTGCCTCCAGAGGGGATCACTGGGACACTGTTGGTGGCACTGTCCGAGGGTCCAACCTTTTTGGATAGCAGTTTTCAGACTCATTAGCGAAATGACAGGTGTGCACACCAACCCCAACCCAGGGCTGGCAGTTCTGAATTTGGGCATAGACTCGTACCCGCAGAATTTTAGGGGACTGATTGTGCAAATTCTAATAGCTGCCAGACCGTGTCTGAGCCATTCGTGGAAGGCCACTGAAGCTCCCTCTGGAGCGGAGTTATATAGTAGGATCAACCAACAATGCCAATATGAATACTGACTTGCCCACTCCCTAAAACAAAAAACTAGAATTCTTACAATATGGGAACCCTGGCTGTCATCCATCCATGCAACACCTATTACACAACTATTCCCCGGGCAAAGAGCACATAGTTGAGATAGAGCTGATGGAATTATAGCCCTGGCTCGGCTAGCCAGGGGGCTAAAGCATTGAGACCCTGACTGAGGCAGCAGTTTATGAGAGAAATCTAGGAGGAGTTGATGGCCCCGGCTCGTGGACTGGGGTTGGTAATGCAGGCAGGCATCTAACCCTCTACCCCTACTAACCCCCCCCACTTAACCCCCCCAACCCTACCTTCTTCCCCTCCCCCTGTGTTCTTGTTCCCCCTTACTTGAATGAAGTCCCCATCTTTCCTCCCCTCTCCTCCCTCCCCATGTTGTTGTGTGGTTAAAGTGTAAGGCAGAGGAATTGTAACTGGATTGTCTTGGAGTATACTAATGTATGGAGCCCTCATGTGCGGGCAGTTGACAAATGTTCTCTTAATTTACCATGCATGATTTTGTATCTGCCGTGTTTTCAATAAAGACTAATTGGATTAAAAAAAAAAAAAAAAATATTTGCAGTGTTGACCCTTCTTCTTCAGGACCTCTGCAATTCTCCCTGGCATGCTCTCAATCAACTTCTGGACCAAATTCTGACTGATAGCTGTCCATTCTTGCATAAGCAATGCTTGCATTTTGCCAGAATTTGTTGGTTTTTGTTTGTCCACCCGTCTCTTGATGATTGCCCACAAGTTCTCAATGGGATTAAGATCTGGGGAGTTTCCAGGCCATGGACCCAAAATCTCTGTTTTGTTCCTTGAGCCATTTAGTGATCACCTTTGCTTTATGGCAAGGTGCTCCATCATGCTGGAAAAGGCATTGTTGGGTGCCAAACTGCTCTTGGACAGTTGGGAGAAGTTGCTCGTGGAGGACATTCTGGTACCATTCTTTATTCATGGCTGTGTTTTTAGGCAAGACTGTGAGTGAGCCGATTCCCTTGGCTGAGAAGCAACCCCACACATGAATCGTTTCAGGATGCTTAACAGTTGGCATTAGACAAGACTGGTGGTAGCGCTCACCTCTTCTTCTCCTAATAAGCTGTTTTCCAGATGTCCCAAACAATCGAAAAGGGGATTCATCTGAGAAAATGACTTAACCCCAGTCCTCAGCAGTCCACTCCCTGTACTTTTTGCAGAATATCAGTCGGTTCCTGATGTTTTTTCTGGAGAGAAGTGGCTTCTTTGCTGCCCTCCTTGAAACCAGGCCTTGTTCAAGCAGTCTCTGCCTCACAGTGTGTGCAGAAGCACTCACACCAGCCTGCTGCCATTGCTGAGCTAGCTCGGCACTGCTGGTAGTCCGATCCCGCAGCTGAAACAGTTTTAAGATACAGTCCTGGCGTTTGCTGGTCCTTCTTGGGCGCCCTGGAGCCTTTTTGGCAACAATGGAAGCTCTCTCCTTGAAGTTCTTGATGATGTGATAGATTATTGACTGAGGTGCAATCTTTGTAGCTGCGATACTCTTCCCTGTTAGGCCATTTTTGTGCAGAGCAATGATGGCTGCACGTGTTTCTTTAGAGATAACCATGGTTAACTGAAGAGAAACCATGATACCAAGCACCAGCCTCCTTTTAAAGTGTCCAGTGGTGTCATTCTTACTTAATCATGACTGATCGCCAGCCCTGTCCTCATCAACACCCACACCTGTGTTAATGGAACAATCACTAAAACAATGTTAGCTGCTCCTTTTAAGGCAGGAATGCAATGATGTTGAAATGTGTTTTGGGGGTTGAAGTTCATTTTCTTAGCCAATATTGACTTTGCAAGTAATTGCTGTTAAGCGGATCACTCTTTATGACATTCTGGAGTATATGCAAATTGCCATTAGAAAAACTTAAGCAGTAGACTTTGTAAAAATTAATATTTGTAGCATTCTCAAAACTTTTGGCCATGACTGTACTGAGTCTCCCGCGCGGCTGTCACACTGTTTCTGGGCTCGGTCATTAAACCTCATGCATATTTACTGCATGCCCCACCCACCCTCTGTGACAGCATCTGTGATTAGAAACAATCAGACTGCCGGTGTCTGTGAATAGTTCCCCTCACAGTAGCTGTCTGGATACTCCTCTCCCACATCAGCAGCATCCCTGCAATGTTGGCGCCACTATTTCCAGTGGTTCATGTGACATTGTTTGGCTGTGTGCAGAATAGTTGTACAAACATCGCAGGAATGGCGCTGCTGGGGGAAATGAGTATGCTTTGTTCCGATCACCTGAAAGTCGTGTGACACCTGCACGGAAACTCGTTAAGTATAATTGTCCTGCTTTAATCCCCATTTTGCTTCCTTTTGAAGCCCCATAACTCTTACTAACACCATTTTATAACCTTTAAGTTCACTTTTTGGAATTTGATATATATCTTTCTTACCTTTCTCAGCATAAAGTCAACCTCTGACAGAGGCATTTAATGTGCGCCTGCAAGGGACTTGTCATTGAACGCACCGGTGCTCCCGTGATTGCAGGGACCTAATGGGTTACCATGACAACTAAGGGTTTGTTGATGACCCCAGTGATGAGTCTCCTGTGAAAGCCAGTGTTTAGCTGGTGTTCATAGACTGTGATTTTGATATGTATAGCAGTGCTGAAGCACTACTAAAAATGGTGTACGGATAATCACAAGTTCAAGCCCCCTAAGGGTACTAAAAAAATGCATGAGTAAGTGAAAAAAAAATGTTTTTGTGAAATATATAAAGGTTGAAATCACTCTCCTTTTGCCATATTTAAAACAAAGAAATTTTAAATAAATTCACTTATTTGGTATCTCAAAATTCTAGTCTATCAAATTCTAAAGCCCTCATACAACTATGGAATAATATTATATGGCTCCTGGGATGTGACAATATAAAAAAGTAGCTTTGTCCCAAAGCCCACATCCCTTAAATGGCTAAAGGGGTTGTTTAGATCATGTGTGTAAAAAAAAAATAAAAAAAAATAGAAGTCAATACCTCCCCGATCTCCTACCACACTTGTTCCACTGTGTTCAGCTGCAGCAGTCACAGGTCTGAGATTCGGATGTTATTGCTGATTGTAGACCAGCGGAGGATCATTTAAAGGGAACCAACCAGCAGAATTCTTATCAAAATAAATGACATTATATTTGTAAAATTACAAAACTTAGATTTATCTGGAAGTGCCAAGAGTATTTAATTTATTGAAACCTTCCCTTTTTTTTCAGGTAACAGCAGCACAATTACAAATCTTGAAGACAAGGAAGCAGTGTTGGTCTTCAACAAATTAAATAGATTTACATAGTTCACAGAATGTTAAAGTAATTTTAGTCAAATTTTATCTGTGTTTTATCTGTGTTTTATCTGCGTCTCCTACTGGTTGCTTGCAACAAGCACTTCTGGACGATGATGGGTAAGCTGTATTTATGAACATACAGCTCTGGCAAAAATTAAGAGACCACTTCCAAATTTTCAGTTTTTCTGATTATAGGTATATTTTTGAGTAAAATGTAGAATAAAAATAGAATAGAATAAAAGAACAATTTACATTTTACTGAAAAATATACCTGTAAAGAGAAAATTCAGAAAAACTGAAAATTCGAAAGTGGTCTCTTAATTTTTACCAGAGCTGTATATATTTGACTACTCTTGCATGCCAGTATGTTGTCACCCTGGCGTGCTCTACCCTTTTTATAGGTTACTTAATGACTTTACAGATGATGTGTTCCTATTATGTTATGTAGCACTGTTATGTAGTTTTTGTTGCTTGCAACATTGTGTGAGGGATTGGTAAAGCCCTCCTTTATACCTAGAAACTGCATATTTAATGTGAGTTGGACCTTTGTCCACTACATATTTGTTTATCTGTATTTTAATAAAGTTTTTACCAGTTTTGAATAGAATCTCCTTTCGTGTTTTACAGACTGTGTTTAATTTATGCAAAATGTGCATTGGGGCTGTGTGAAGGACATCTTTATGGGTAGCTGTGCACTATGCATTTTATTATATTCAACTTGGCTTTGCACTTATATTACTTTTGGGCAATTCAGTGGGATTTACGCAATTACTGGTTATCAATAGTGATGGGCTAGCCCGAACTGTAAAGTTCGAGGTCTATACTGGATACATAGTGTCCAAGCACGGACCCCGAACAAAGACTTCTCAGGCAAATCCGTGTAACTTTTCAGGTTCAGCCACTTAGATAATGAAAGATATTTAAAAAAAAAAAGAAAAACAGAAAGTCAGTAATAAAGCAGGAGCGTTAAACTTACCGACCTTCCCTGCGGTTGTCGCACTGCATTCCAGGTCGGCTCATTAACCCCCATACATATTCACTGCTTCCCCTGCCCACCGGTAATCCCGGTGTCTCTGGTTGCAGTCAGACCACGCCTCCACCCTGTGTCACACCATCTGTGATTGGTTGGAATCACAGTCTGCGTCCCTATAGTGGTGTAAAAATAAAAATAATTGGCGTAGGGTTCCCTAATATTATGATACTCAGTGCAGGTAAAGCATTCCACTACTGGCTCCAGCCCCCAGCTGCAAGCTTATCTTGGCTGTGTATCAAAATAAGAGGGACCATATGCGGCATTTTTTTTTTAAACTATTTAATTTAAAAAAGAAAATGGCGTGTGGTCCCCCAATTTTGATTACCAGCCATGAGAAATCCAACAGCTGGGGGCTGGTGTGCTCAGGCTGGGGAGAACCATAGTTATTGCCACCCCCAGCCTAAATAGCAGCATTCAGCCATTGAGAATTGTCGCATCCATTAGGCCTCCTTCACAGCTACAATGGGTACGGAAAGTATTCAGACCCCTTGAAATTTTTTACTCTGTTACATTGCAGCCATTTGGTAAATTCAAAAAAGTTTTTTTTTTCTCATTAATGTACACTCTGCACCCCATTTGACAGAAAAGAATAATGTAGAAATGTTTGCAAATTTATTAAACAAGAAAAAGAAAAACTGAAATATCACATGGTCATATTCAGACCCTTTGCTCAGTATTGAGTAGAAGGACTCTTTTGAGCTAGTACAGCCATGAGTGTTTTTTGGGAATGATGCAACAAGTTTTTCACACCTGGATTTGGGGATCCTTTGCCATTCTTCCTTGCAGATCCTCTCCAGTTCAGTCAGGTTGGATGGTGAGCGTTGGTAGACAGCCATTTTCACGTCTCTCCAGAGATGCTCAATTGGGTTTAGGTCAGGGATCTGGCTGGGCCAGTCAAGAATGGTCACAGAGTTGTTCTGAAGCCATTCCTTTTGTTATTTTAGCTGTGTGCTTAGTGTCATTGTCTTGTTGGAAGGTGAACCTTCGGCCAAGTCTGAGGTCCAGAGCACTCTGGAAGAGGTTTTCCTCCAGGATATTCTGTACTTGGCCGTATTCATCTTTCCTTCAGTTGTAACCAATCCTCCTGTCCTTGCAGCTGAAAAACACTCCCATAGCATGCTGCTGCCACCGCCATGTTTCACTGTTGGGATTGTATTGGGCAGGTGATGAGCGGCGCCTGGTTTTCTCCACACATACCACTTAGAATTATCACCAAAGGTCTATCTTCATCTCATCAGAGAATATTATTTCTCATAGTCTGAGAGTCCTTCATGTGTGTTTTTGCAAACCCTATGCAGGCTTTAATATGTCTTGCACTGAGGAGAGGCTTCCATTTGGCCACTCTGCCATAAAGGCCCGACTGGTGGAGGGCTGCAGTGATAGTTGACTTTGTGGAACTTTCTCCCATCTGTCTACTGCATCTCTGGAGCCAAGCCACAGTGATCTTAGGGTTCTTCTTTATCTCTATCACCAAGGCTCTTCTCCCACGATTGCTCAGTTTGGCTGAATGGCCAGGTCTAGGAAGAGTTCTGGTGGTCCCAAACTTCTTACATTTAAGCATTATAGAAGCCACTGTGCTCTTAGGGACCTTGACTACTGCAGAAATTCTTTTGAAACCTTGGCCAGATCTGTACCTTGCCATAATTCTGTCTCTGAGCTCTTTGGGCAGTTCCTTTTGACCTCATGATTCTCAATTGGTCTGACATGCACTGTGAGCTGTGAGGTCTTATATAGACAGGTGTGTGCCTTTCCAAATCAAGTCCTATCAGTTTAATTAAACACAGCTGGACTCCAATGAAGGAGTAGAACCATGTCAAGGAGGATCACAAGGAAATGGACCTCATGTGACTTAAATATCTGAGTGTCTGAGCAAAGGGTCTGAATACTTATGACCATGTGATATTTTAGTTTTTCTTGTTTAACCCCTTCTTCCCCGGCCACTAAAACACCCTAATGACCGGGCCATTTTTTGCAAGTCTGACCAGTGTCACTTTGACAGGTTATAACTCTGGAACGCTTCAACGGATCCTGGCGATTCTGAGATTTGTTTTCTTGTGACATATTGTACTTCATGTCAGTGGTAAATTTAGGCCAATATTTTTTGCGTTTATTTGTGAAAATTTAGGAAATTTTGCGAAAATGTTGAAATTTTCGCAATTTTCAAACTTTGAAAATTTATGCCCATAAATTTGAGAGATATGTCACACAAAATAGTTACTAAATAAAATTTCCCACTTGTCTACTTTACACCAGCGCAATTTTTGAAACAAAATTTTTTTTTGTTAGGAAGTTAGAAGGGGTCAAAGTTCATCAGCGATTTCTCATTTTTCCAACAAAATTTACAAAATAATTTTTTTAGGGACCACATCACATTTGAAGTGACTTTGAGAGGCCTAGGTGACAGAAAATACCCAAAAGTGACCCCATTCTAAAAACTGCACTCCTCACACTGCTCAAAACCACATCCAAGAAGTTTATTAACCCTTTAGGTGCTTCACAGGAACCAAAGCAATGTGGAAGGAAAAAATGAAAATTTTACTTTTTAACACAAAAATGTTACTTTAGCCATAAAATTTTCATTTTCACAAGGGAGAAAAGAGAAATTGCACCATACAATTTATTGTGCATTTTCTCCTGAGTACGCTGATACCCCATATGTGGTAAAAATCAATTGTTTGGGTGCACGGCAATGGTCGAAAGGGAAAGAGCGCCATTTGAATTTTTGAACGCAAAATTAGCTGCACTCATTAGTGGATGCCATGTCGAGTTTGAAGACCCCCTGAGGTGCCTAAACAATGGAGCTCCCCCACAAGTGACCCCATTTTGGAAACTAGAGCCCTTAAATAATTTTTCTAGATGTTTGGTGAGCACTTTGAGCCCCTGGAGGCTTTATAGAAGTTTATAACGTTGAGCCGTGAAAAGAAATTTTTTTTATTTTACCACAAAACCGTTGCTTCAACTAGGTAGCTTTTTTTTCACAAGGGTATCAGGAAAAAATGCACCATAAAATGTATTGTGCATTATCTCCTGAGCATGCAGATACCTCATATGTGGTGGAAATCAAATGTTTGGACACACGGCAGGGCTCGGAAGGCAAGGAGCGCCATTTGAATTTTTGAGTGCAAAATTAGCTGCACTCATTAGCAGACGCCATGTTGGGTTTGAAGACCCCCTGAGGTGCCTAAACAATGGAGCTCCCCCACAAGTGACCCCATTTTGGAAACTAGAGCCCTCAAATAATTTTTCTAGATGTTTGGTGAGCACTTTGAACCCCTGGAGGCTTTACTGAAGTTTATAACGTTGAGCCGTGAAAAGAAATTTTTTTTATTTTACCACAAAACTGTTGCTTCAACTAGGTAGCTTTTTTTCACAAGGGTATCAGGAAAAAATTCACCATGAAATTTATAGTGCATTTTTTCCTGAGTACGACGATACCTCATATGTGGTGGAAAGTAATTGCTTGGGCGCATGGCGGGGCTCAGAAGAGAAGGAGCGCCATTTGACAGCAAAATTGGTTGGCATCATTAGCTGACGTAATGTTGCATTTGGAGACCCCCTGAGGTGTTTAAACAATGGAGCTCCCCCACAAATGACCCCATTTTGGAAACTAGACCCCCTCAAGGAATTTATCTAGATGTTTAGCGAGCCCCAAGGGCTCCACAGAAGTTGATAATGTTGAGCCATGAATACAATTTTTTTTTTTTCACCACAAAACGGTTACTTGAACCAGGTAGCTTTTTTTTCACAAGGGTATCAGGAAAAAATTCACCATAAAACGTATTGTGCAATTTCTCTTGAGTACACAGTGGTGGAAAGTAATTGTTTGGGGGCACGGCGGGGCTCAGAAGAGAAGGAGCACCATTTGACAGTAAAATTGGTTGGAATCATTAGCGGACGCCATGTCACGTTTGGAGACCCCCTATGGTGCCTAAACAGTGGAGCTCCCCCACAAATTACCCCATTTTGGAACTAGACCCCTCAAGGAATTTATCTAGATGTTTGGTGGGCCCCTTGTACCCCCAGGGGCTCCCCAGAAGTTGATCACGTTGAACCGTGAAAATTATTTATTTTTTTTTTTTTTTAACCACAACATTTTTGCATCAACCAGGTAGCTTTTTTTTTTTTTTTTTTACAACGGTATCAGGAAAAACTGCACCATAAAACATATTGTGCAATTTTTCCTGAGTATGCAGCTACCTCATATGTGGTGGAAAGTAATTGTTTGGGCGCATGGCGGGGCTCAGAAGAGAAGGAACGCCATTTGACTTTTCAAACGCACAGACGCGGTGCACTGATTGGCCGCTGCAGGACGCACGGTCGGTTGAGATACAAAAACCGTTGGGGATACGGAAAAAAGTCACGCCAAAAATTGAGCAGGGATGCCGATCCATTATGTGCATCCCTGATCAGCGCTCGGCGGGACGCACGGACAGATGCGATACAAGAAGCATCGGGGATACGGGAAAAAAAAAAAGTCCCACCGAAAATTGACCATGGATGCAGATCCGTTATCTGCATCCCTGATCAGCGCTCGGCGGGACGCATGGACAGGTGAGGTGTAAAAATGGACAGGGGATACAAGAAAAACACAGTACCCAGAGGATTAGCAGGAGGATCACTGACCAGAAGAACTGCAGGAGGACAGGAGGAACAGAAGGCAGCCAGATGGACAGCTTTACACGAGCAGCACGCAGGACGTTGGACAGATCAGCAGAAGGACCCAGCGATGGAGGCAGATGGGATCGGGCAGTGAAAACCTTGGATGACCCGATGAAGGCAGGTAGGGGACGTCGGGGGGGGAGCAGAGGGGGGAGGGGGGAAAGCGGAGGGGGGGGAAGCAGAGGGGGGGGTGAGAGCAGAGGCAGAAGGAAGGAAGCAGAATAGAGATCACAGAGGAGGCAGGCAGATCGCGTGGGGAGCAGATCGGGATGTTGGGGGGCAGATCGGGGGGGGGGCACGGGCAGGGGCCATCACGGGAGCGCGCATGGGCTGCAAGGGGAGCGGAATACTTACCATTGGAGCAGGAGCAGAAGCGGTAACATCAGCGGCGGCAGCAGCAGCGGTGGCGTGGTACCACAAGTACCAGCCATTGCACGCTGCAGACATGCTGGGGGAGGGTCCCCAGACCAGCACAGGCCTGGGGAGGGCGGCCACCTCCAGAACAGACCGCCCCACTGCACACTGATTGGAGTGATTGCGCGTCATAGCACGATCGCTCCAATCAGTGCTGCAGGGGCTGGGGGCGACATGTTTGAGGTCCACCTATGATATGCTGCAGCTGCTACAGCATCTCATAGCCGGATCTCACAGTATCGCACTAATTCGGGCATTATTTTTTGCCGAAATCAGTGCGAACGATGTGGTTGGCGGTTCAGATTTGAACAGCCAATCACATCGATCGTCGATGGGGGTTGGCGATGCCACCCCCCCTGGGGTCAAGCAAAGGTCCCCTGCTGTAAGAAACAGCAGGGGACATCATTTGAAAGCCATTGCTATGGCCACGGCAATCAAATGAAGTTTAGGCCGTAAAATTACGTCCCTGGTCGTTAAGTCACGTTAAAATAGGACGTATTTTTACTGCCCGCGGTCGTGAAGGGGTTAAAACAATTTGCAAAAATTCCTACATTTGTTTTTTTTTCTGTGAAGATGGAGTGCAGAGTGTACATTAATGAGAAAAAAAATTAACTTTTTTGAATTTACCAAATTGATGCTATAAAACAAAGAGTGACACATGTAAAGGGGTCTGAATACTTTCCGTACCCACTGTACGTGTAAAACACGTTTCATGGTCTGTGGCATGTATGTTAGTGTGTGTATTCTATCCGTGTGACATCATGATAGCACACGGACAGCATGAACTTGTATGCTTACCTGTTCTCGGCCCTGCTGTCTCCCACACTGCTGTTACTTCCAGGTCTGTCCTGAGTGCAGTGAATACGCAATGAACATAATGAGCGGAACCTGGAAGCAATAGCAGAGACAACGGCTCTGGAGGAAGGCAAAAAGAAAAGTTTTTATTTTTGTGTGAAATGTGTTGTCTCCAGTACGTGTCACACGATCACATCAGTATGTGGTCTGTGTGATGTCCGTATTCTGCCAGCAGCATGGATATGTCGCCATGATGAAGATACAGACACGTGTGTGCCCACCCGGACCTTGTGAAAACACGGACGTGTTTGCAGACCCATTGACTTTAATTGGGTCTACAGGTGTACGTGTCTCCGTAAACCTGTGAAAATGGACATCACACATACCAGAGACACAAATGTGTGAAGGAGGCCTTAGATATGACAATCCCGGCAATTTACTCAGCTCATCCTGATTGCTCTGGTGCAGTGGCAATCGAGGTAATATAAGGGGTTATTGACAGCTCACAGCTGCCATTAAGCCCTAGATTAGTAATAGGAGGTGTCTGAGACCCCCACACTCCCTTTACTAGTCTGTATATGAAAACAAATAAACACAAACACTGAAAAAATTCTTTATGTGAAGTAATTAAAAAAAAAAAAAAAACACCACCCACTTTCACAAACCCTTTATTAACCCCCAAAACACCCAGGTCTGACGTAATCCACATGAGTTCCCACGACGACTAAAATGTCTACACCAGATTTCTGCACCAAATTTGCATCTCCTGGCAGAAAACCACACCAAAATTGCATCAAAATAGCTTTTGTGCAATTTTTTACCAAGAAATGCATATTTGGACTAAAAGACTTCGGTGTACCAGTGGATGGCAAATTCAACTATAGTGATCAGTGCCAGACAGCCGCTGCCTAGGCATATAAAATCATGGGTTGCATTTAAAGAGGCATGGGACATGCGTTTGCCTCCATACAAGTCACTAGTGCAACCACACTTTGAATATTGTGTACAATATTGTAGTGATTCACTAAAAAGTCCAGGAGGGCCTGGATACCTTTCTTGATAAATATAATGTTACATGATATGACTACTAGATTCTGTAACTTGCGCCTTCTTTTAACCTGAAAACTGTGAAACTAAAGTTATCAATTACCATGTAGGCAATTATTTTTGCCATATAACATTTGCAGTTATAGTAATTACCTTGTTTGAAATAGTAAAGCTAGTAGTGATGGGTGGACCTGCAGATACCCGGCATCAGCGGGTCCAACCGGGTTTTATAAAAAGAGGGGAAAAAAAGAAAAGAAACCCGGTTCGGGCCTGGAATTGATCCTAGATATCTGGCCAGACGCCGCTCCCCATATAAGTCTATGGAGATCCAAATCAGGTGTCGAGATCAGCCGGTTTTGATTAGGCTGCTTTCACACTACGTTTTTTTAGCATGCGTCATGAACGTTTTTTTTAACGCAAAAACGGATCCAGTGCAAATGCGTTTTCATTTCAATGCATTTGCAATGGACTTGCGTCAACCTGCGTTTGCGTACGTTATAGTAAGGATCCAGCGAGTTGCAGTTTAACATTTTTCAAAAACGCTACTTGTAGCGTTTTTGAGCTGCGTCCAAATACTGCAAATTGCTGGATCCTGACTATACTGCATACAAACGCATGTGAACGCTGGCATGCTGATAGACAGGATCCTGCTTACTCTACTGAGCATGCCCAGAAACCAGCCTCGGGTGATCAGTCCCTCTCTCCCCCTCCCTCTCGGTCTCTCTCCGTCTCCCTCTCGCCCCCTCCCTCTCTGTCTCTCTCCCCCTCCCTCTCTGCCTCTCTCACCCTCTCCCTCTCCCCCGCCTGAGAGCTGCGGACACTCGTAACCAAGATAAATATCGGGTAACCAAGCAAAGCGCTTCTCTTAGTTACCCGATGTTTACGTTGGTTTCGTGTGCAGGGAGCAGGGAGCCCGGCTCCTAGCACCTGTGGATGCTCGTAACCAACGTAAATATCGGGTATCCAAGCAAGTTACCCGATGTTTACCTTGGTTACGAGCCTCTGCAGCTGTCAGAAGCTGGCTCCCAGTCTATTACATTCAGTTCCACTGACTCCCGATCACATGACTCCAATGCCCGCCCATAAACTTAAAGTGACAGGATCCTGCAAAATAACACATGCGTTTGCATGCGTTTTTTTGCTGTAAAAGCAGGATCCGCTTTTACAGTAAAAAAACGTTCATGACGCATGTTAAAAAAACGTAGTGTGAAAGCAGCCTTATCTGCGAGACCGCTCATGACTACTTGGCAACCAAATTATAGAAATCTTGTGGCTGAGTTATTGCAATGCTCCAAAGAATTGGGATACAATATGTTCTAATATATCTCTCAAGATATGTTTCCTGGACTCCCATTTTAGAATTTTTTTTTCCCTAATAACCTTGGAGAGGTCATTGACTAGAACAGGGAGCAGTTTCATCAGGACATTGCCATACTTGAAGGCTGTTATAAAGGGAAATGGATCAGCCCAAAAACACTCACATACTACTTTTGGGGATTAAAAAGGGATCTACCTGGAGCTAAATATTCAAGAAAATCAAATTATAAAAATAATAAACCCCTAAATTTTCTGTTAAGTAATTTCTGCTAAAAATACATTTTTTAAATGTGTGTTACTCAAAAAACATACTGATAGAAACATTCTGAAAGCAGATTTGGAATCAGGGGACAAATTACAATAACATATGGCCTATTTCATGCTTTTAAGACTAAAAAAATAAAATTTTATTGTGCAGTGATATAGGCACATGATGTGATTACACGTATATACACCCATGCTACTTTGCACTTGAATATCATTTAGAAAACAGTGTGTGCTTATATGAATCTTCCTGTCTCCCTTGATCCTTTTCATCTGGAGTTTTGCACCTGCATTCTGCTTGTTAGTGGGATTTATAATGGCACTCTGTATTATTAGTATACTTTGCTCATCCTTGTTTGAGGCATATACATATGTAATGCTCCAGTTTAAGCAGTAGATGGTGCTCATGTTCTTCTTGTAGATTTCAATGACATACTGATGATTTTTATATTATACTTGCTATTGATTAGGGACTAACAACTTTGCCGGCACGTAGTGCATGCATTCTTAAAATTGGCATGAAGCAAATACATTTACTTTTCAACCCTTTTTAACATGCATATTGATGTGCAACATTTGACACACCGGTCTCAACCTCTAACCATGGATACTTAAACTACTGTAATGCACTGCACCTGAGGTAACTAGATTATCAGAAGAACTATACTACTTTTGTAATTGGAGGTATTTGCTAATATTATTATTACACCTACTACATAGTGGGATAGGATCTTGGAGATGGGAATACCCTTTAAACCTCTTAACGACTGCTAATAGGCCTTTTAACGGTGACTGCTCTCAGGCAAATGTTTAAAAGTGGGTTAAAAGACCGCCTTGACACCATCAGACCCTTGTAATCATAATCGCTGGTGCTGAAGGTTGCCATGGTACCCTGAGGTAATCTGATGACCCCAGGGTATGGTGGCCTCTTAGATCCTGCCATAAGCAGGGTCTAACACTCACAGCCAATGAGTTGCTGAGAGTTCTCATACACAAGTACAAGTACACTGCAGTGTATAAGACCAGTGATCAAAGTAAAAAATATTCATGTCCCACAGTGGGAGACTAGATAAAAATGTAAAAAGAAAATGGAAAAAAAATATCTGTAAAACATACCAAAAACTCACACAAATTACAAAAAGCCATTTTGCCACTAAAGACAGACTTCATGTTTAAACAAAAATGAATAAAAAAAGTACACATAATTGGTATAGAATGTTCCAATTAATAAAACTGTCACGTTATTTATTCTATTGTGAGAAAAATCCTCCGTAACACCGTACAATGAAATGAATGCTGTGGGTCTTGATTCTACCGAATCAGCACATAAGGCATAAACTCAAAAACATGATATGAGTAAAGAAAAACACCTCCACTTTGTGTCATTAATAAACTTTTGTACCTGTTTGCACTTTAAAAACTCTTGTTTCTCTTTACTCATATCACGTTATTTATTCGGTATGGAAAACACTGTGAAAAAAATATTAAGAAACAAACCACAAATGTTGCTTTCTCATCATATTGACATCAGAAATTGAAAGAAAAGTAATCAAAAAGTCATATTTAAAAAAAAAAAAGTATGAATAAAGATGCTAAACTGTCCCGCAAAACCCCCCCACTAATATTCCATTCAGCAAGAAAATAAAAAGTTGCAGCTCTCAGAATATGGCGATGCAAAAACAAATTAATTTTTGTAAAATATAGTTTAGGCTGCTTTCACACTATGTCTTTTTAACATGCGTCCTGAACGTTTTTTAACGCAGAAACGGATCCAGTGCAAATGCGTTTTCATTTCAATGCATTTGCAATGGACTCGCGTTAACATTCGTTCACCTGCGTTTGCGTGCGTTATAGTGAGGATCCAGCGACTTGCAGTTTTTTAACATCTTTAAAAAACGCTACTTGTAGCGTTTTTGAGCTGCGTCCAACTTCTGCAAATTGCTGGATCCTGACTAAACAGCATGCAAACGCATGTGAACGCTGGCGTGCTGATAGGCAGGATCCTGCTTGCTCTACTGAGCATGCCCAGAAGCCAGCCTCCATGATCAGTCTATCTCTCTCCTCCCTCTGTCTCTCTCCCCCTCTCTCTCCTCCCTCTCTCTCTGTCTCTCCCCCTCCCTCTCCCCCACCTGAGAGCTGCGGACACTCGTAACCAAGGTAAATATCGGGTAACCACTTATCTTAGTTACCCGATGTTTACGTTGGTAACGTGTGCAGGGAGCCCGGCTCCTAGCAGCTGCAGACGCTTGTAACCAAAGTAAATATCGGGTATCCAAGCAAGTATACCCGATGTTTACCTTGGTTACGAGCCTCGCAGCTGTCAGATGCCGGCTCCCAGTCTGGCACGTTTAGTTCCCCTCACTCCCGATCACATGACTCCAATGCCCGCCCCTAAACATCCAGTGACAGGATCCTGCAAAATAAGACATGCGTTTGCATGCATTTTTTGCTGTAAAAGGAGGATCCGCTTTTGCAGCAAAAAAACGTTCAGGACGCATGTTAAAAAGACGTAGTTTGAAAGCAGCCTTAGTGTGTAAAAGAGGCAAGGAATAAGAAAAAAAAGAAAAAAAAAAAGATGTAAATCTGGTATCGCTGCAATCGTACTAACCCTAGGAATATATTGGTCTTGGCACTTTTATAGATAGCATGGTGAACCATGCAAAAAATAAAAAAAATAAAACTAAGTGAATTGCTTGTTTTTGTTATTTCTGCGTTTGAAAAATCTGAATATTAAAAGTGATCTAAAAATGCCATATACCCCCAAAGGGTACCAAAAAGATTCTCCAACTTGTCATGCAAAAAATAGTTCTAATTGCCAACAATGAATGAAGTTACATCTCTTGAAGTATCGCAACAATTTTTTTTATTTCTTAAAAAAATAAAAAAAAACATTTATTCTTTTGTATGTTTGTCACACTTCAATATCTCAGATCACCAAACAAGTTTAAATATTAGACAAATATGACAAACACAAAATACAGTTTATAAATGAGGGTTTTTATTATCAATGGAAATAGAAATCCAAACTTACAGGGCCCTGTGAAAAAGGGATTGCCCACCCCCGTGCTCCCCAAAACATAAATTATTTGTGGTTTATTACATCTTTGGGAAGCTGAGTTTAATTTCCGTAGCTACACCCAAGCCTTATTACTTCCACATTTATTGTCAATCAAGAGAACACTTAAATAGGACCTGTCTGACAAAGTGAAGTAGACCAAAATATCCTCAAAAGCTAGACATCATGCCTTGATCCAAAGAAATTCAGGAACAAATGAGAAACAGTTATTGAGAGCTATCATTCTGAAAAAGGTTATAAAGCCATTTCTAAAGCTTTGGGACTTCATCGAACCACAGTGAGAGCCATTATCCAGAAATGGTGAGAACATGGGATTAGTGGTGAACCTTCCCAGGAGTGGTCAGCCAACCAAAGCTACCTCAAGAGCACTGTGACAACTCATCAAAGAAGTTACAAAAGACTCCACAACAACATCCAAAGAACTACAGGCATCACTTGCTTCAATTACGTTCAGTGTTCATGACTCTATCATAGGAAAGAGACTGGTCAAAAATGGCTCCATAAGTTCCAAGACGAAAACCACTGCAAAGCAAAGAGAATATAAAGGCTCGTCTCAGTTTTGCCAGAGAAGATCTTAGTGATCCCCACAACGTTTGGGAGAATACTCTGGGGACTGATGAAACAAAAGTTGAACTTTTTGGAAGGTGTATGTCCTATTACATCTGGCGTAGAAATAACATAGCATTTCAGAAAAGGAACATAATAAAAACAGTAAAATAAGGTAATGGTGGTAGTGTGATGGTTTGGGGCTGTTTTGTTGCTTTAGGACCTGGAAGACTTGCTGTGGTAAATAGAACCATGAATTCTGCTGTCTACCCAAAAATCTTGAAGGAAGAATGTTTTGCCATCTGTTTGTGACCTCAAGCTGAAGCTCACTTGGGTTATGCACCAGGACAATGATACAAAACACACCAGCAAGTCCACCTCTGTTTTTCTTAAGCCAGTCAAATTGAAGACTTTGGAGTGGCCTAGTCGAAGTCCTGACCTTTTTCCAATTGAGATGCTGTGGCATGACCTTACAAAGACGGTTCATGCTCGGAAACCCTCATTTGTGGGGCCGAATTGCAACAATTCTGCAAAGATGAGTTGGCCAAAATTCCTCAAGAGGGTTGTAAAAGATTAATTGCCAATTATCACAAACACTTGACTGCAGTTGTTGTTGCTAAGGGTGGTCCAACCAGTTATTTGATTCTGGGGGCAACCACTTTTTCACCTGTAGGTTTGGATTTTTTTTCCCTTATTAATCAAGACCTTATTTTACAAACTGTATTTTTGTGTTTACTTGTGTTATCTTTGTCTAATATTTAAATTTGTTTGGTGATCTAAAATATTTAGGTGTGACAAAGATGCAAAAGAATAAGAAATCAGGAAAGGGGCAAACACTTTTTCACACCACTGTATGTATATAAATCTGGTATCCCTGTACTCACACAAACACAAAGAATAAAGCCATCTTATCACTAAAGGGTGCTTTACATACTGCGACATTGCTAGCGATGTTGCGAGTGATAGCACCCTCCCCCGTCCGTGCGACATTTGGTGATCGCTGCCGTAGCGAACAATATCGCTACGGCAGCGTCATACGCACATACCTGTTCAACGACATCACTGTGACCGCCGAACAATCTCTCCTTTAAGGGGGCGGTTCGTTCAGTGTCACAGCGGTGTCACTAAGCGGCCGCCCAATAGCAGAGGAGGGGCAGAGATGAGCGGCCGGAACATGCCGCCCACCTCCTTCCTTCCTCATTGCCGGTGGACGCAGGTAAGGAGATGTTTGTCGTTCCTGCGGTGTCACACATAGTGATGTGTGATGCCGCAGGAACATCGAACAACCAGCGGCATGCACCACCAACGATATTATGAAAAGGAGCGACGTGTCAACTATCAACGATTTTTGACGTTTTTGCGATCGTTGATCGTCGCTCCTAGCTGTTACATGCTGCGTTGTCGCTAACGATGCCGGATGTGCGTCACAAACACCGTGACCCCTACAATATATCGTTAGCGATGTCGCAGCATGTAAAGCACCCTTAATACTGCACAATGAACCACGCAAAAATAAAAATAACAACCATTCTTGTACTGCTGTCTATTCTCTCTATCTCCCAAAAATGGGAAAAATTGGCTCAGTGGACATTTATCCTATGCTCTCCGCTGAGCAATTATGTCAGGGTTGCAGTGTAAATACCCAAAACCATGACTCTGAGAAAACCTCCAACAGAACCACTCACTATAATGAGGCACATGGAGCCACTTTGTACTCCATCTGGTCTTTGTCCCGTGGTGTCACATCATGTTAGACGGTTTTTTAGCACACAAGTGTGGATGACCGCAGTTCTGTAAATGTCTAAAAATGTTAGATACCACTAGAATAGACTCCAAATGGAGTCAAGTGTCTTTATTTGCCTCGTTAAAGTGAGTGGTTCCGTCGGGGGTTTTATCTGAATTGCATTTTTGTGGAAATGACACGGAAATTCTGACATAAGTCCTTAGTGTAGAACACAAGAATGTGATCCCAGCCTTCTAGTGGAAGTGATTTAAAAATATTACCAATAAAACCACCTGACTTAAGCAGGCTTTATACGCTACAATAAATCTTACGATGTGTCGGCGGGGGCATGTCGTAAGTGACGCACATCTGGCATCGTAAGTTATATTGTAACGTGTGACAGCTACGTGCCATTGAACGTTAAAACGTTCATCGCATACACGTCGTTCAATTCCTAAAAATAGAACGTGAGGTTGTTCAATGTTTCCGAGGTAGCACACATCGCTGTGTGTGACACCCCGGGAACGATGAACAGCAGCTTACCTGCGTCCCGTGGCTCCCGCCGGCAATGCGGAAGGAAGGAGGTGGGCGGGATGTTTACGTCCCACTCATCTCCGCCCCTCCACTTCTATTGGCCGGCTGCCGCGTGACGATGTGACGCCGAACATGCCGCCCACATCGAGGTTGTATGGAAGGGTAAGTACGTGTGACAGCAAATAATCGTTTGTGCAACATGTTCAACAAATTAAACGTGCCGCACATACGCTGGGGGCGGTTATGATCGCATACGATATCGTATGCTTAATCGGAACGTGTAAAGCAGGCTTTATTCTGCACAAAACCAGTCCCTACTCAGGTATGTCATCTGTAATTCTAAGTATTGGGGATCCCAACATTACTAATAGAACACAGACTCTGGAAATGCAACATGGCTCCCACCTCCTCAAATAGTCTAGTGAAATCTATGCACCTAAATCCAAATGCCCCCATCCTTCTGAACCCCACTATGTGTAAGCTACAGTAAGCGGCTCCATGTGTGACGTTATTGAAATGGGGAAAGCATAAGTAACAATTTACGTGATGCGTCTCATAGTGTATGGATATTAGACTAGCATATTTGAATTCTTCAAAAAAAAAAAAAAAAAAGTGTGGCCCGGATGTTACAAAATAGTCACTGCAGCTACAGATTAATTTATTGAGAGGTGCCCATTTCTACGATGGGGTAACTTTGTTTTGTTTCTGCTGTTCTGGCACCTTTAGCGCTCCGCAAATGTCAATTACAAACTATTCAAGAAAAATCTGTGCTTCAAAAGCAAAATGGCGCTCCTTTCTACAAATCCCTGCCATGTGGCCAAACAGCAGTTTCTGATGACACATAGTACATCTCTACATTCGGGAAAATTGTGCAATAAATTGTGGGGTCCAGTTTAACCTTTTCACCCTTGTGCAACTCACAATTGCAGCTAATAAAATTTCATTTTTACTAAGTGTTTTATTTCCTTATCCCAATGTTCTAAACTTCTGTGAGGCACCTGTGGGTTTAAAATACTCGCTACACCCCTAGATTAATTCCTTAAGCAGTGAAGTTTTCCAGTATGGGGTCAGTTCTAGTAGTTTCTGCTGATCTTGTACCTCAGGGGCTCGGCTAATAGAGCCCACAATCTATGTAATGGAATCTGCATTCTAAGTCAAGTAGTGCTCCTTCCCATTTGATTGAAGCCATGTGCTCAAACAATAGTGCACAACTACATATGGGGTACTGCGTTTGGTAAAAATTGCATAACAAATTGCCTTGTCCTTTTTTCTCCTATTACTCCTGGTGTGAATTAAAACTTTGAGGCTAATGTAAAATGTTATCCCAAAAACCCTAAGTTTTTAATTTTCACAGCTCAATCTCATAAAGTTCTGTAATGTAGTTTGTAGGTTAAAATTACCACACCTGTAGATGGATTCCTTTAGTTTGCCAAATGGAGTCATTTGTGGGTGTTTCTGCTTTTTTTAGTACCTCAGGGGCTCTGTAAATGCAATATGGTGTTCAGATTTGCATTTAAAAATGAAATGGTGCACTTTGCTTTTGGAGTTTTGCCATGTGCCTAAATATTTGGTTTTTCACTACATACAGTTGAAACCAGCAGTTTTTATACACTAGCTAAAAAGACACACATGCATGTTTTTCTCATGATCTGACATGAAATCAAAATTTTCCATTCCCGTTTTAGGTCAATTAGAATTACCAAAATAATTTCTATTTGTCAAATGCCAGAATAATGAGTGAGAGAGAGCGAGAATGTTTAAGGCTATGTGCTCACTTAGTGTTTTTATGTGCACCACATCCCTGGGAACATCATCTGGAAGATGTCTTGGATGGGGTATCTGGTGTATACTGTCGATTGTCCAGTCCAATGTAGAGCTTTCGGGGAGTATCACTCTAAGGCGGGCTTTGCACACTATGATATCGCAGGTGCGGTGTCGGTGGGGTCAAATCGAAAGTGACGTACATCCGGCGTCGCTGTCGACATCGTAGTGTGTAAAGCCTTTTACATACGATTAAGCGTCGTTATGGTATGATCGGTGTAGGGTCCGACATTTCCATAATGCCGCTGCTGCGACGGTATGATGTTGTTCCTCGTTCCAGCAGGCAGCACACATCGCTGTGTGTGAAGCCGCTGGAGCGAGGAACATCTCCTACCTGCGTCCCGGCCGGCTATGCGGAAGGAAGGAGGTGGGCAGGATGTTTACGTCCTGCTCATCTCCGCCTCTCCGCTTCTATTGGCTGCCTGCCGTGTGACGTCGCTATGACGCCGCACGACCCGCCCCCTTAGTAAGGAGGCGGTTCGCCAGCCAGAGCGACGTCGCAGGGCAGGTGAGTGCATGTGAAGCTGCCGTAGCGATAATGTTCGCTACGGCAGCAATCACAAGATATCGCACCTGCGACGGGGGTGGGGACTATCGCTGCAGCATTGGTAACACATTGTTACCGAAGTCGCAACGTGCAAAGCCCGCCTAAGTCCCTGGGCATAGGACCTGAGGTTAGGAGCTTAGCTGGTAATACGTTTTCCGAGATGCCTCTGAGTTTGAGGTTCTTCCTGCACGACCTATCCTCTAGGTCTGTTAGCTTTGCCTTAATAAACTGATGTTCATCAGCCAGGTCCCCGTGTGCATCAGCCAACGAGTTATGAGATTTTGAAGATTCGCCTCTCTTGTGTTCAATGCGTGTGACCCTTGGGTCAATCTCCCGAGTTTGGGTTTGTATCGGGACTAGGAGGCCCTCCAGGTTTTTTTGTATAGAGCGGCTGAAGACCAATAACATGTCCTTGATTAGAGTACCTGCAGCTGGCTGGTCTGTCATTGGTATGTCTTCCAGGGCTGAGGCTGCATTAAAAGGGGCATCAATCATCTCGTTGGTATCTGCAAGTGTGTCAGGGCCCTGTGGGCTGTTGGCCCCTCTGCTTCTGTGTCTGGGAGGTAATGCGGCATCCATATCTCTCAATGGATTGTATCTGGAGCCCGGTACAGGAGAGTTGGCATGAGGACTCTGGGTGGCTCGTGGGAAGTTAGCTGGCAATGCTGGATGGACCTTTGGAGGTGAATTATTGACATCTGCTACTTCACTTGTGGCCTCACTCCTTCCCTGGTCAGGTGTATTATCTTTGTCCCTGGAGGTGCTAAAGAAGAACTCCAGCTGCCACTGTTTCTTCTGTCCTCTCTTGCCCCAGGTCATCATTCCGCTCTTCAGCTGGTATTAGTTGAGCGGCTAGGCAGTTGTGGCAGGACGAGGTGTCTCTGGTGCTGGGACCCTGTGTCTTGGAACTGTGTGGACTAGATCTTTGTTTCATATGATGGACTACATATTCCCTCTCTGTGTGGTTTTATAGGTACAATAACTAATAGAAATGCTGCTCTTTTTTAAGAGGGACATGACCTCTTAGAGTACCAGTTCATGTTTGTGGTTCTGTGTTCCGGGCTTGTGATCAATGCTGGGCCCCAGATGTAAACAGACAGTGAAAGATCTGCATGTATTTTGGGTCTGTTAATGATGCTAACCTCTGGAAGGTGGGGGGGGTAGTCAAGACCCCTATAAGTCCTGATTCTAGATAGAGGATCTGAGTCAGGGATGGAGGACTGTGCCTGGCCTCAGATCTTAGCTAGGATGGCAGGGCCTCCAGCTGGACACACAGCCCCCAACCTCCCCAAGCAGGACCTATGCAGAGATTCTACCTAAGATGATTCACTACTCTCAAGCTTCTGCTCTGCTCTGTGTTCAGGATGGCAGAGCGGCGTCTGTTTGCCTGCTGCGGGGCTGCAGCTGCGAACTCTGCTGGGACCGAACACCACTCCTCACCTCAGCTCCACCCACTGCCTGGGGTTCCCTCCACTCCTGCTGTCCAGTCGCCGGTGGTCTGATTACCGCATCAGGCCCAGCTGAGGCTCTCTCTCCTCCCTGTAGCTCCGGGCCCACCAATGCAACTCTCTCCAGACACCTTCAGTGGGCTCCACAGATAGTGGCAATGGACTCCAGCTCCCAAAACTGGACCCGGGATCAGGTACTCCGCAGGTCTTGGGTGGGCCGCAGCACACAGGCAGGTCCCGGTGTTCAGAAAGGCCACGACAGGCCAGCAGGACACAGACATCGGACAGGTCACAAGTGGTTTAGGCGGCCTCTGGAGATTGACTGGTTACAGGGGTCTGGCAGGCCTCAAGCATCTGAGGGGGCTTCAGATACCCCGCGGGCCAGATAAATCCAGAGGGCCGCAGATTTTAAGTAGTCTGGCAGGTCTCAGGAGTCAGGAAGGCCCCGGGGGACACACCGACCGCTCTCGTACTCACAGGCCTCAGGAAACTTTGTATTCTCTTCCCACTCAGTAGCCATTTCAGGCCCAGGGGTCCCAGTCACTGGCCACACTGCTTATTTCTTCCTCTCTACCCTTCTTCCGTTACTGTGGGGGCCGTGGGAAAAGAGAAAGTCTTAGCACCTCCCCTCAGGCCTCCAGATCCCGTACTGAGTAGGCCTCACTTCCCCCACAGCTGGCTGTTGCATTGTGGCAGGGGCAATTTTTGGTGCGGTAGGTCCCCACTGCTTTTCTATCACCCTTACAAAATCAAAGGGTATCCGAGGGAGCTGTGTAGCAGCCTGATTGATTAGATTGGCTCTGCTTGCTGTGGAGCTCCCTCATGCACGTCTGCCGTCCTCGGCAGCCATCTTGGAATCCGGCCTTAAGGCATTTTTATTACTTGTGGAAAGTCAAACGTTTACATACATTTCATTAGTATTAGGGTCAAACATGTTAGATATCCTACCACAAGCATTTCACATTAGTTGGTAGGAATTTAGGCCCATTACTCCTGACAGAACTAGTGTAAGTGAGCCTTGTTTGTAGGTCGTCTTGCTCGCACCAGCTTTTTCAGCTTGGCCCATAAATTTTCAATAGGATTGAGATCAGGTCTTTGTGATTGCAACCCCAAAACATAGACTTTATTATCCTTAAGCCATTTTGTATCCAGTTTTACAGTAGGCTTCGGGTCATTGTCCATTTGAAAGACCCATTTGCACCCAAGCTTTGAGTTCCTGGCTGATGTCTTGACATGTTGCTTCAGTTTCACATATGGGATGGTGTTCTTAGTCTTCAAAGCTTCTCACTTTTTCCTCCAAACCTAACGACAGGATGCCTCCAAAAAATAAGGTATTAATTCTGGGGGACCCTACGTCAATTTTTTATTTGTTATACCACACTTTAGACCCAGACGCTGTTTGGGCGAGGTTTGACTGCAGCCAATCAGATACGCTGATGGGCGTGGAAAGCAGTGAATATTCATTAGAGATGGAGATGGTCATTATGGCCAAACAGTTACATTTTAGTTTCGTCAGACCACAGGACATGTCTCTAAACGTTAAGGTCTTTGTTCCTGTGTGCATTTGCAAACAATCTGGCTTTTTTTGTGTTTTGTTTTTTTTTTGAGTAATGGCTTCTTCCTGGCAGACTGGCTTTTCAGCCCATGTTAATACAGTTTTTTTCACTGTGGATAATGACACAATCTTACCAGCTTCCAGCAGCATCTTCACAAAGTCTTTTGCTTTTGTTCATAGGTTAATATGCACATTTCTGACCAAAGCACGTTCATCTCTGGTACAAAGAACCCATCTCCTTCCTGGCTGAACATGGCTGAACATTCCCATCTTGTATGTACTTGCGTATAATTGTTTGTACAGATGAACAAAACACCTTCAGGTTTCTGAAAATTGCATCCAAGGATGAACCAGACTTGTGCAAGTCCACAATTGTCTTTCTGAGATCTTGGCTGATTTCTTTTGACTTTTCCATGACGCTACACACAGAAACATGGTGTTTCTGGTGTGCATTAAAATACATCCACAGGTGTGTCTCTAATTAACCTATCATAAGCTTCCAAAGACATGATATCATGATATATGGGCTGTCCCATATTGTTTAAAGGCCTAATACTCTTACTTTCTGCAAAGTCAAAACTTTACATACACTAACAAAAATGCCTTAAAACATTCTCCCTCATTATTCTGGCATATGGCAAATATAAATAATTTTGATTCCTAATTGACCTAAAATAGGAAAGGGTTTTTTTTTATTTCATGTTAGATAGTGAGACAAACATGCAAATGTGTCTTTTCTGATAGTGAATGGAAGCGTCTGGTTTCTACTGTATGGGCTATCACTGTGTTTGGGAAAAATTTCATAAATTATGGGGTTTATTTTCTACTATTGTCCCTTATGTAAATTATAAATTTAGTAGTAAAACAATATTTTAGTGGAAAAAATGCATGTCGTTTGTCCTGAGAAAGACGTCAGTAGGACAATAAAAACACTTTATATCCTCATCTTGTGGATCATCATTGGAACTGTCAGCAACGCAGAAAAACTGGCTCTTCTCCTTTCCAATTAGTTTGCAAAATGGGGTCACTTGTGGCCTTTTTTTTTGCTGTTTTGGCATGTCAGGGGCTCCGCAAATGCGGCATCTCATTCACAATCTATTCCAGACAAATTTACGTTCCAAAAATAAAATGACAGTCTTTCCTTTCTGAACCATGTACCCAAACAGCAGTTTTTGACGACATGTGGGGTATCACCGTATTTACGTAAAAAATCTTGGGGTCAGTTTTCCCCACATTATGAAAATTACAAATATGGGGCTAAAATAATTTAGTTGAATAAAATGATTTTTGTTTTAGATCCACGTTGTAAAAAGTTATGAGACATCTATGGCTTGATCATATCAAAACAACGGCGGAGAAGACCCTGGTGGACCTATCTTGACATGATCAATCTTCTTACAGATTGTTCATCCTTTAAGTCACCAAGCTCAGGATTGAGCCATAAATATAAAAAGAGGAAAAAAAAGTATTAAGTCATCTTTTGCTGTTACTATTGGATTCTTTCTCACCTCTTTCAAGATTGATCATCATAAACTTTTCATTAGGCATAGAATTAGTCCTAGATTTTCTCCCCATCCCTAGGACAGTTTGTCTTACTGTAGATCAATTTACAACCCAGTTATTTAGCGGTTTTTGGTGCCTTTTTGGTGTCTTCCACTGTCTTCTGGAAATTATCAGCCTTTACATTAACAAATCTTTCTTAATTCTTAACACAAGCATATGTGTCAGTAACCAGGCTTTGTGTACATTTGTTTATTGGATAAAGCACTTGTAAGAAAAAAATCCCTTTCAATGCATCCCCTTAATAAAATAGCACCTTTTGAAAATGAGCTCCAGTTCATTTACTTCCTCTCTCTGTGCTGTGGAAATTTATTGCATTCAATAAAATATACTGTATGAATAAACAAGCGGTTTCTTTCTTGTTTGGTTAGACTTTTAGTTAAGACAAAATTATAGAAAACCGTATCAGACCACATTGGTAATCAATGAAGAAATTCGGGGTAATTCCAGGGTTAATTTTCTTTTTTCTTGCATTAATAATTTCATTATCAAAATCCTTCTTTTAAAAAAGGAATCATTTCCTTAATGGTGCAGGCAAGACAAATGAGGGTTGAATATTGTGGATTCATTAACAGCCACTTATGAGAGAAACTGTTTACGTGCATCCTATTCACAGATTTATACCTTCACCACCCTGCGATTTTCCTTTTTTCGTTTTGGCGGTTTCATTTTTCGGTGTTTTTTTCAGGACGAGTTCTATTTTTGAAGGACACCATTCATTCTGCTTCATATTGTATTGGAAAACAGGAAAAAAAATTCCAAGTGCGATGAAATTGTTATTTAAAAAAAAAAAAATGCAATTGCACAATTGTTTTTTGGGTTTTTCCATCTACCATATTCACTATATTGTAAAACTGACTTGGCAATGATTTCCCAGGTCAGTTTGAGTTTATAAATATAAACCATGTATAGTTTTACTTTTATCTAAGTGGTGAAAAAAAAATAAATTCAGAAGTTTGTAAAAAAAAAAAAAAAAATTGCACTTTTGTCACCATTTTCTGAGACCTGTAGTGTACTTACTTTTCAAGATCTGGGACTGTGAGATGGCTTATATTGAGCTGATGTTTTTATTGATATCATTTTTGCATAGATGTGATGTGTTGATTGCCTGTTATTGCATTTTAATGTAATGTTGTGGAAACAAAAAAAAACGTAATTCTGGCGTTTTAATTTTTTTTCTCACTACACCCTTTACCTATCGGATTAATTGATTTTATATTTTGATAGACTGGGCATGTGTGAAAGCAGAGATACCAAATATGTGTAGTTTTTTTTTATTGTTTTATTTTCAGTTGGGGCAAAAAAGGGGGTGATTTGAAATATTACATTTTTATTTTTTTTAAAAACTTTTCTTATTACTTTTTTTTTTGTTTTTTAAAATAGGTTCATTTTTATTAACCAACAAAGTTATATAACACAACAGTTTATTTCTCCACAAGGACAGTACAGAGAAAAAGGAAAAGACCATATTCAGTCTCAAAAACACCTGTTATACACTAAACAGTGCACCTGCAGTCCATACTTAACATTGGTGAAGATCACAAAGTAAATATTTCACTTCAGTATGCTACCCATAATAGAAATTTCCCCACATCTTTTTCAGTAACCATATATGGCCCAGATATGTGTAGTTCACCTCGTTCTAGTACATTATTAACCAGTTATGAGAACAAGGACCTGGTCTCCCATACTATCCTACAGCAGTGCTGAGGAGGGAAGACCCCGAGTATCTAACCACACCCCCATAGCTTCGAGAACTTCTTCAGTGCATTTCGTTTGAGGTATAGTCCCGTCTCCAAACGAAGTATAGTGTTAACTCTCTCCCTGAGGTCCCCGATGGCCAGAGGAGCCGGATCCAGCCAGTGGTAGGCCAACAGTTTCCTAGCCTGATATAAGAGTTGCATAATACCAACCGTCACCAGTGAGCTCAAATCTTCCCCCCTTCCAGAAGACACAAAATACATGTAACAGGTCTTGGCTGTAGTCATATGATAAAAACTTGCCTGATCAGATCTAATATCGCCATCCTATATTCTTCGATATTCTCACAGGACCACTTGATGTGCAACAGTTTAGCATCTCCTGCCGGCACCTAGGAGAAAGATAATCAGTCTGGATCCCCATCCTATGTAATAGCCAGGATGTCCTGTACACTCTATGCAATAAAATAGCTGCAACAGTCATTGACTTTCAGAAAAAGCGAAGCTTGAAGTCTGGGACAGGACCTCATCCTCTTGTTCATCCATCATAGGGCCTAAGTCACTCTCCCACTTTTTTCTAGCTTGCAAAGGGAATTTGTTGAGAAACCTAGGTAGCATCGCTGTATATTACCTAGAGCTAACATTGTAGGAGCGGTCAGATGTCAGCAGGTCAGCGAGGGTGTGACTCCACTCTATACTAATTCCCACATGGTGTGTCCGTCTCGTAGGGATGCCGGAGTTGTAAGTATTGATAGAAGGAACTGTGCGGTATCTACTCAAACCTTAGTCTTCACTACTTTTTCATAAAAATTGTATTATTTTATTGATATCAAATTCACATACATAAACAAACATTTAAGATAAAATAATAGGGAAGGAGAAAGGAGAGAGAATTTTCCTGTCCTTTTCCTTTCCTGGGCTACGGGGGTCGGCGTACTAGACGTAATGATGTTCCACGACGGCTCAGCCCCTAAGTTGTACCCTCCCTAACTTAACAGGGTGCATTCCCTCTAATAAATAGAAAACCCCAAGGCGGTAACACCACAGTGAGGAAGAGGTGCACAGCCCACGGTGACTAATTTGTCTGGATCATCACCAAGACATATAGGGGACTGGGGCTTAGGGGTTGTCAGATATTATCAAGTCAGTCTGTGTGCTCAATAGCAGATGAAAATAGATATAACACACAATATCAAAACAAAAGATTTGCTATTCAAGAATTTTCCAACACGTTTCGCCCTTTCTGGTACTGATAATCCAGGGCTCATCAGGGGCTTTTTAACAAGATTCTTGAAAAATTCTTTTAATCACAATCAAAGTTGGTTATATCAATTTTTCCACTTGGATAATATAGGAAATATTGATATCCTACACTTCAGCTGGTCAATCATAAGACATACCCGAGTGTAGTCTCACCTCACTCATTGGCAGCACTCATGGCTTTAGTCGTCAATAATATCCGTGAAGTTACTGGAATATATCTTCATATACGTAGATATATCCACAGTGAACAATACTTGAATCGCATACAGTAGTGGCTGTGGAATATTAGAGAGACTAAAGTTATCATGGGAGTGAGTAATTCACCATCAATGACCTTGCACGTGCATGAAGGATAAACAGTTGATCACTCCGGGGTGTCAGACGCTATCCTTTATTAGGATGGTTACTCATGCAGCCTCATGTATTTGGAATCAAGGTACGTCCAACCAATAATCCTAGTTGCCGTCCCTCAGTGGAGCAATAATAGGACAGAGTAATGTCCACAGCGAACCCAGGTATCTTGTATCAGTCCACGTAGTTGGGGACTGACGCCAGACCTGGGATCTACGTTTTGATATTGTGTGTTATATCTATTTTCATCTGCTATTGAGCACACAGACTGACTTGATAATATCTGACGACCCCTAAGCCCCAATCCCCTATATGTCTTGGTGATGATACAGACAAATAAGTCACCGTGGACTGTGCACCTCTTCCTCACTGTGGTGTTACTGTCTTGGGGTTTTCTATTTATTAGAGGGAATGCACCCTGCTAAGTTAGGGAGGGTACAACTTAGGGGCAGAGCCGTCGTGGAATGGGGGGGCGTCATTACGTCTAGGATGCCGACCCCCGTAGCCCAGGAAGGGAAAAGGACAGGGAAATTATCTCTCCTTTCTCCTTCCCTATTATTTTATCTTAAATGTTCGTTTATGTATGTGAATTTGATATCAATAAAATAATACAATTTTTATGAAAAAGTAGTGAAGACTAAGGTTTGAGTAAATATCTACTTTTAGTATCTTAAATCGGTATATAATTTATTGAACTGTGCGGTATCCCAAGCTTATAATGGAGCTGGTCAAAACTTTTAAGTGTGCTATTTTGAAGTGTCTGAGAAACCAGATGCACACCCCTACTGACACATTTTCTCCAGCCCGGGTGTTTCTGCAGCTCTAATAGTACGTGATTATGCCATAAGGGCCAGTACTCTGTCGCTCCTGATATTCCCAGCAATGCCTTCCCTCTTTCCCACAGCTTGTACAGCAATGCCAATGTTGGATGTGATGGTCTGTTTTTGGGAAAGTATCCCGCTTCCAAAAAGGCCACCGGGTGCTTCAATTTTGTAAGGCCCTTCAACAATTTGCCCCAACGTTATATACCTCGTCTTTTCCCCATCCCCTAAAATGCTGCATCTGCGCCCCAATGTAGTAAATCCACGGGTTTGGAACTGCCAGATCCCCCCTCCTCCTTCCCTCTCTACAGGGTCTCAAGACAACTTCTAGCCTGTTGCTTTTCCCACAAGAGTTACTGACGCAAAGAATTGATTTTACGAAATAATTTCCAATTGATCCATATTGGGGCGTTGTGGGAAAGATACAGAAGTTTGGGCATCAGCACCATTTTTAGTAGGTTAGTTCGACCAGTAAGGGACAACGGCAGTCGACACCAAGCATCTATTTTGTCCTGTACCCCATCAGTGCATAGTTCCGGGAGGACTCCACCGTACTCCACCGGCAACTACCTCTCCTGGGTACCAGGTCACCGTCAACCCGAGTCAGGGAGTCACTTCACTTCCACCTTTACACCTCTGCAGTCAACTCTGAACGCTTTCTTAGTTAGAGTAGACTGACTACTGACTTCCCATGTTTTCGACTACTCTCCACAGTCTGCCCCTCCCACCTGGTCAACTAGTGGACTAGAGTGGCTCCACCTCTAGGCGGCCATCCATGATCCCACCCTAGCTGGGTACCATTGTCTGGGGGATTGTTGGGCAAAACTGGGATTGCCTGGCTTTTTGGTCTTACCGGCACTGGGGTTCTGGGTCCCTAAAGGGGTAGGCCCTGCATCCTGGTTGAGATGCAGAACTTTGTGGCACCCTGAGGTGTTCAGGGGTGCTATACAACCTTGCCTTTTTGCTGCACATGTATGCTGATCAGATCCACAGACCTGTGTGGGGAATAATGCAGGCTCGTACAACAAATACGACCTGGGTCATATAGGTACATCCAAGGTCTTAAAGGGGTTAAAGAAAGTCTGCTGACAGACTTATGGAAACAGAAGCATCTGTATGCACATACACCATAATGACTAAAACTATTGGGGCACACGTTTTAATAATTGAAGTTTGGCTTTTCATTCTGTCCCATTTCCACAAGAGTGTAAACTTGAGTATCTAGCTATTCAGTCTGCCTTTGCAAACATTTGTGAAAGAATCCCTCATTTAAAAGAGCTCACTTCTTTTGAGCGTGTAAGGCCGGCGTCACATGGGACGATCTATCGTGCGATCGCTTGAGTGATTGTACCCGTCCCCGTCGTTTGTGCGTCATGGGCAATTAGTTGCCCGTGGTGCACAAAGTCATTAACCCCCCCCCCCCCCCCCCGTCACACAGACTTACCTCCTGGACGACGTCGCTGTAGGCGGCGAACATCCACTTCCTGAAGGGGTAGGGACGTTCGGCGTCACAGGGACGTCACACAGCGGCCGGCCAATACAAGCGGAGGGGCGGAGATGAGCGGGACGTAACATCCCGCCCACCTCCTTTCTTCCGCATTGCCGGCGGGACGCAGGTAAGCTGTGTTCGTCGTTCCCGGGGTGTCACACGTACCGATGTGTGCTGCCTCGGGAACGATGAACAAAATGAGCGACGTGTCAACGAGCAACGATAAGGTGAGTATTTTTGCTCGTTAACAGTCGCTCGTAGCTGTCACACATTACGATATGTCAAACGATGCTGAATGTGCGTCAGTAACGACGTGACCCCGACGACATATCGCCCGATATATCGTAACGTGTGACGCCGGCATTACTGTCATGGGGTGCCACCATTTAAAAAGTCAGTTTGTAACATTTCTTCCCTCCTAAATAATGAATGATTAATTGCGTATTATTGAAAAGTTGACGTGTTTAAGCAGGGACGTACATAGAAATCATGGGGCCCCATAGCAGAATTTCTAATTGCCCCTCAAAAAAGAAAAACAACAAACAAAAACTAGTTTTGAGCTGGGTCACAGAAGAGCATATCTCACAACTTTAAAGCCCCTGCAAAGTAATTTTTCTCCTACTGAAGCCCTAAAATCCACTTTCATTGCACCCATAAAGTCTGATACCAACAAAAGTGCCCTACTGACACTGTAATTCCCCCACAGTACCCTCCGCACACAGAGTATAATGACCTTGCCCTCAATTACCCCAGCAAAGTATTCCAACACAGTATAATACCCAACTGTGCCCCCCCCCCCACAGCCCTCCATGCAGTATAATAGGATTACAAATAGTACAATTGCCCCCACACTTTTGCACTGTATAATGGCCCAAACTAGCACTCTAAACAGTATATTGGCCACCACACAGCCCTCTGCACAGTATGATAGACCCCACACAAACCTTCACACTGTATATTTGCTTGTATAAATTCACTCAGCCCTCCATAAAGTATAAAGGCTTCCTCTTAGCCCTCCAATTAGTATAATGGCCTCCACATAGCCCTCCAAACAGAATAATGACCTCCACATAGTCTTCCATATAGTATAATTTCACCACATAGCCCTCCATATAATATAATGCTCCGCCCATAGTCTTCCAAATAATATAATGCACCTCTATAGTCCTTTATATAGTATAATGCACACCCCATTGTTCTCTATATAGAATAATGCACACCCCATAGTTTTCCATAAAGAATACACACCCCATAGTCCATGGTGTAGTGACGGAAGTATAGGACATTTTTAATGCAGTTGTATTAAAAATTAGGTTAGACTGGGGTAATAAGTAGGCATTTTTATGAAAATGTATTTGCCCCTCGGACAATCCCTTTAAGGCGCATAGTTTCCTATGTGCAGCTTTGACTGTCACAATACCTTGAGTGCCTCTTTAACAATAATGCTTCTTAAGTGCCCACTTAACAATTAACTCCTTTACAACTTTCGCCATACTTGTACAGCGGAACAGGAGGTGCATTTCCACTTACCTGTAAGGCAGTACGATTGCACAAGATCATATGTGGCGCCATATCCAAGGGTATCAGCTATGCATCATAGCTGACACCCTGCTATAGTGCTCACGATCAGTGCTAGCACCAATTCACAGGCGTTTAATCCCTCTGATGCCGTGAAAAGTGACAGCGACATCAATAAGTACAGCAGAGGGAGGGGGCTCCCTCGCTGCTCTGAGTGTCACAACAAAATTAAGATTGTGATTGTGCCGATGGTCTCTATGACCACTACAGCCTGAAAATGGCCGCGGTGTCACCAGGTATGGAGGCCGGTGAGTGCTTGCCTTGAGCACCTGCCTTGAGTAGGACCTGACACGTTTCCTGCCAGTGTGCGAGTCACTGATCTAATGCCTTGCAATGCAAAAGCATTGCAATTGATCAGGGCAGGGAACGTTGATGTTCCATCCTGGAACAAGGTAAAAGAAAAGTTTATTTTTTTTTTAAAAAATATTGCAAAAATCTAACCCCCTAACAAAATAAAGAACAAAACAAAAAGAAAATATTATACCAATAAATGCATATATCGCTGTAAACACACAAATAATAAAAATTGTACATTCTAAGTTTACAATGACCTGCTCTTTAAAACTGTCACACTAGTTAACCTAGTAAGTGTACACTGTAAAAAAAATAAGATATCACTGAAAAAAAGTGGAATAAAAGGTGATAAAAAAAACTTGCATGTAAATAAAAATGGTGTAGCTGAAAATGTTATCTTGTCCTGCAAAACGTAAGGCCCCACGCAGCTCCAGCCGCAGGTAAATAATAATCTATAGCTCTCAGGATATAATAATGCAAAAACAATTATTTTTGCTTATAAAATTTTTGTGTAAAAGCGACAAAACATAAAATAATGACATACAGTGGGTGCGGAAAGTATTCAGACCCCTTTAAAGTGAACCTGTCAGGTGCAATATGCACCCAGAACCACGAGCAGTTCTGGGTGCATATTATATTGTTTGATTTTTCTATTACCCCTTTCGAAAATTAAAACTTGAGGCAAAAGCAACATTTTAGTGGAGAAAAAAAAAGAGATTGTTTTTGGAGTAACATGGTAACAGAAACAGTTCAGGTCACTGGAGGGTGGAACTGGTACAGAGAGAGCTAAAAGGGAGTTCTGCGGACGGGTTCCTGGAGTGAAGATGTGGCCTTGTAACTTGGTGCAGTCGGGAACTCGGAGGTATTCTGCAAGGGTTCGGAGTCTACAGCTCACCTCTGGACAGGCTTAGCAAAGTCCAGTGACAAGGCGGCAGTCAAGATAGAAAACCTCAGATGGGCCAAAGGAAGTCAAGTGACTAGAAGCCGTCAGAGGCAGAGGAGACGACCAGGGTAGTCAAAGAGAGAAGAGCCGGGAAAGAGGAGGCAAAGGCCCGCCAGCTGGTGAATTTGGTGCCAGATAGCGGGATAGGCCAAGACGAAGTACACCAGAAGAAAGAGGTAGCAGAACCATGGAATTGCTGTCATGTCTGTCATAATGGTGAAAGATAAAATATGTTGTTTACCAAGAGAACCCCAGTGTCATGTGTCTCTCTGCTACATTTACGACGGTGACGGGCGGTCATCTGGAGGATGTTGGCCTGAAGAGAACCGTAAGTTTCACACACTTCGACCCATTATTTAAGCTACATAGAAATAATACAAGATTATCAATTGTGTGGTAAGATCAGCCAATGTCATTGTATAATATAAAAACACAATGATACACATTTATCAGAAATGGTATAAGGAGGGCACTCCTATGGTCAAGGTTGTTACAAGGAAAGGGAGAGTTCAGTCAGTTAAGAGTGGTAAAAGGAAAGAGGGGCTTAGTCCATCAGGAGTGATACAGGGTGAGATGTACGGAGACACGAGGGTCAGTGGGTGCTCTCATTCGCTAGCCTGGCTCTCTTCAGAAAGACTACATGAACCAGGGCTCATCCCACTGAACACTCGAAAACTTTCCATGTAGGCAAAATACTACTCAGACAACACAGATTGAGTGAACCACACATTGGTAAGCCTTTATTGGTTCAACAACAGGCAAAAACATATTGTACATTCCCAGCAAGAACAAAAGATGGTACAAGCAACAGAGTCTCGCCCTTCCACTAGCCCAGCAAGGATTAGAGTCTTCATAACTTCAGGGCTTCTAGGGCCAACTATCCCAGCCCATCAGCACCCCTCTTTTGGCAGGCACCCACTGAGAAAAGATAGCGGCAAGCTTAGGAAGCAATTCTGTGAACCTTCAGATGGAACCGTGGATCCTAAACTGATATCCTGTAGAATATCCGAAGTGAAGCAGTTCTGTGTTTCCTCAGTCGGAATCAAAGCTTTTTAACTGAGATAATATAGAATCCTTTTACTGGCGATGAAAGCAAGGCACTTTTATAGCTCTAAGTTCACGGACTGATAGAATGGAGAAAAAAAAATTGTTTCCATCTTCTCCACATTTGAAAAAAATCGTATCACACTCTGATCAAACTCTGATCAGAACTTTGTTAGAATGTGATTAGAATAATTGGATCGATTTTCTTATATGAGAGAAAATATGGTCGTGTGACCCTAGGCTTACTGTAAGCCTGAAACAATGCGGAGGAGAGGAGCAGGGCTGACAACTGTGCAGAAATTCCAGGACCATAAAAATAGGGCACTTTTTTGCACTGTCTGTAAAAAAAAAATTGAGGTGTCCCTGATTTTCTTGAAGCTGAAGAAACTTATACAGATTATTTTGATTGTAATTATCATCATTTTATAGTTCACAATAAATTCATCTGATATCTTCATATCAGAATTATAGGATGGAGACATGGATCACTTATAGTCATAATGATTTATCATGGTTTTCCAATGTGTCCATAAGAAATGTCTGTCTGAGGGTTTTTTTAAGCTGTCTAGAAACAAAAATCAAGTTACCAACCCTGGAGGGTAGGCACACTAGTTTACTTATCACAGCATAGCTTACTACCTGAGACTGGCAGGAAAATAACAAACTGCCAATCAGTGTTACCCTTATAATAGCAGCACCGCACTCCAGGATGTTCAACATACAGAAAAGCAGTAATAAGAATCCAGCAGGATAGTAAAATCACTAGTTTGTATATGGTTCACTCACCGGTGTGCACCACCAAACAGCCTTATAAGAAAGAGTAGGGGGAAAAGTGTGTGAATAATAGTGCATAATATAGTACTTTTATTTTTTCATTGTCAAATTGAGAAGCTATAAAATATGCCTTCATAAAGACTTGAACATAAAGTGGATTATAATCATGTGATGACCTTGTATTAAGATCTTGGTCCACCAAAAAACCAAGATGCAATATATATAAGGTATCATAAAGATATCCCACAGTCCCTTACTTAATTGATTGGATATTCTGAGGGATTTATAAAATGGAAGCAGATATTCATTAAATATGTTTAAATTAAAGTAATCAGGAAAAATCAAAAGCAGTCCAACGAACAGGTAAAGGTGAGCAATAAAAAATATCTTTTATTTCCAGTAAAGATAAAAACACACTGAGCTGTAGTCTGACAGTATCTGCTAGCTTTCTATCTAGGACTACGCATTTCGGCTTGGAGCCTTCTTCTCGATCATATAGTGGATCCACTGTGAAACTTGACCTGTTTGCTGGACTGCTTTTGCTTTTTCCTGATTGCTTGTGTGGAGGACTCCCAGTTTTGTCCAAGGTGGAAACATGGGGTAATGACTATAGGAAACAACAGAGAGGAAGATAATAGTGGTAAGCTGTCCAATCTTTGTTCTTTTGCTTTATATTAAAGTACGGTAATCCACACTGTAAAGTTAACTCTTTAAAGAAATGGTGTTCAATTAATCTTATACATTCACTTGACAGAATAATAGTAGAGTGAAGTTAGGATCAATACTCATATATTGAGTACAGATTGTGAGTGAGTTCTTGGAGTTCACTCTGTAGCTGTGTGTGCTATAGGCTGATAACGGATAGTGATATAGCATGCTACATGTAGTGCACTGTTACAGATGTACCAGGAGTCCCGGTATACAAGTCAGAGATAGATTTATGAGAAACAGAAAGCACTAGGCAGTGCCACAATCACAACGCAGCAGAGATCGCAAAAACAATACAACGCACACAATAGCAGTGGTGCATCTGTAACCGTGAACTATGTGTGTACAGTGACACCGTGTCCACCTGCATGAAACACTATCTGTACTCAACTTACAGTGCACACAGCCATAGAGTGAGCTCAGGGACAACATCTGTATAGTTTGTACTTAATATATGAGTGCACTGATCCTAACTTCACTCTATCAAGTACAGGGATAACATTAATTGGCCACCATTTCTTTAAAGAGTTAATTTTATAGTGTGGATTACTTTCATTTAAACTCTGGCAATGGATAAATATATGGTTACATTTTATGAATCCCTCAGAATAACCAATTAATTAAGTAAGGGACCTTGGTTATTTCTATATGATACCCTGTATATTGCATATCGGGTTTTTTTGGCGAACCAAGACCTTTAGGGTGGCTTTGCACGTTGCAACATCGCACGTGCGATGTCGGTGGGGTCAAATCGAAAGTGACGCACATCCGGCGTCACTTTCGACATCGTTGTGTGTAAATTCTAGATGATACGATTAATGAGCGCAAAAGAGTCGTTATCGTATCATCGGTGCAGGCTCCGACTTTTCCATAATTATGCTGCCGCGACAGGTACGATGCTGTTCCTCGTTCCTGTGGCAGCACACATCGCTGTGTGTTACGCCGCAGGAGCGAGGAACATCACCTTACCTGCCGCCGGCGGCTCTACGGAAGGAATGAGGTGGGCGGGATGTTTACATCCTGCTCATCTCCACCCCTCTGCCGCTATTGGCCGCCTGCCGTGTGACGTCGCTATGACGCCGCACGACCCTCCCCCTTAGGAAGGAGGCGGGTCGCCGGCCAGAGCGACGGTCGCAGGGCAGGTGAGTGCATGTGAAGCTGGCATAGTGATAATTTTCGCTACGCCAGCTATCACAAGATATCGTACCTGCGACGGGGGCGGGGACTATCGCGTGTGACATCGCAGCATCGACTTGCGATGTCGCAACGTGCAAAGCCCGCCTTAATTCAAAGTCAGCATATTATTATGGTCCACTTGATGTTCAAGCCTTCTGCTGTAAATTGCAGCTCACTTCTACTGGATAGATCGCTGTTCAGTCCTGCTGGATCAATATCACTGCTCTACTGTGTGTTGAAGAGCACATTTCAGAATTTCTTCTGCTGCAGACTGAAGCTTAAGTTATGTACTGAACGGAACACTGTTCCAATCAGCCAGTTATGCCTGTAGCTTTAGGCAGAGTTAGCACGTGGCCCATTAGGGACTTTAATGGCGGCCATACCCATAGAATTGAAGGAAATCCACAGGTGAAAAATGTATATGTGCTTTTAGTGTGTTTCCACTCTGGAAACCCACTAAAAATGCATGTAATCCACACATGACAGTACCAATAAAATTTTGTCAGAGTCACGTACCAAGAAGTATCAAATACAAAGCACCTTTATTTGGAAGAAGAAAAAAAAAAGACAAAAACTACAGTGTCAAAAATGTGATAAAAGCACATGTAAAAAAACACACTCAAAAACGCAATGAAAATAAACACAAGTAACCTAAATTACATAATGGGTGCAGAAATCCATCAGAAATTTTGCACCATTAAAAACTCACAAAGCTAATTGTCTTTACAACAATATAGATTCTAGTCTTTAGATTTTGCTGCTGTCTGCCATACGCTGTTATGTGTACTGTACTATTGGAACTACTATATGTCGCTATATATTACCAAATGATTATTTCCATCATATTGTGCAACGCTAATGAACGGGGGTTCATTACTTACATTGTTTTAAAATGATCAACTATTTAATCCCCCTAATTCAGAAAGCACTTGACCAATTTCTTATAAATCCAATAAAGTGTATGTAGAAAGCAGAGAATCTAATGTAGCCCACAAAGAGACGGCACAATAAATGCACCATGCGAACGGTGCTGCCTGTAAAACATCGATGCTGCAAGGCAGGGGTACTAACCACTGAGTCACCTTATTTTTACACATTTTCTGCAGTTTACTAAGAGTGTTAGGCCCTGTGCGCGCGCTGCGGATTTACCGCGGATTTTGCGACGGATTTGTTTCGGAATTGCTACAGAAAATGTGTCTAACATTGCTGCAGTCATTCCCCAGTAAATCCTATGGGTTTGAAAAAATGTTGTGCACAAACTGCGCTTTTTTATACCTGTGGATTTACCTGCGGATTTTCCGCTGCGGAATTAATGAACATGTCACCTCTTTTCCGCAGGTACCTGTGATTTTTGCCATAGAAAATGGTAAAAACCGCAGGGACCAACTTGCGGTAAATCCGCGTCAAACTGCGCAAATCGCGGCAAAACGCAGGTGCTGTTCTACTACGGTTTTTATCGCAGGTGAGGAATTCTTTCAGTGGGTCTCTTTTTTTTCTTAAGAAAAAGGTACTTTCTAGTGCGCACATAGCCTAAATTTTATTGACAACCAGAATGCCATGGGAATCATTGACTCCAGCTTGCCCCCAAGACCTTCATAGAGTTAAATTGCATATCAGCAGGCATTGATAAACATAAAATCAACATGATATCAATGAAAAAGGGGGCATAAGAGTTGAGCGAGTATCTAACTATTCTTACTCGCTATACTCATAACGAATACTGTCTAATACTCGCATATTTGTTCTGAATAGCATGTGCAATACAAGTCAATGGGGAAAAACTCACAAAGTAACGAGTAACCCAAATGCTGTACTATTCGTGTGAGTAGCGAATAGTGTGGAATTCCAGTTACTCGTTATATTGCGATCATTCCCTATTGTCTTGCATTGCACATGTTATTTGGAATGAATACACAAGTATTATACAGTACTCGTTATGAAGAAAAACAAAAAGCCAGCACTAAATGTGCACTTCAGCACTAAAAATTCCAAACTGTACTTATTATAAAATTTTTTGAGATTTTTGGCAAAAAATTGCAATTTCTTGAGCTGCCTCGCCACGTCACGGCAAATCTCATTTGAGGCAGTCCTACACTAAAATATTTTTATAAAATGTGCCATACGGCCTCACATATGAATAGTAGAACTGCTCTTAGCAGCACTCACCTGGTCTATTTCAATCCCGTACCCATGACTGAGTCATGGCTGTGGGCGGGACAGGTCCAAGCAAATGCTGCATGAAGTAAATAGCCTGTGGACAAGGCCTGATGACAATGTGAACAGTCACCAACCGCCAAAATCTAGACGGATGGAATACATCCCAAATTGGGGTGCATAGCTTGGTGGGGGTCAGCCACCGACCAATTCAATGAAGAAAAACAAAAAGCCAGCACTAAATGTGCACTTCAGCACTAAAAATTCCAAACTGTACTTATAAAATTTTTTGAGATTTTTGGCAAAAAATTGCAATTTCTTGAGCTGCCTCGCCACGTCACGGCAAATCTCATTTACTCGTTATGAGTATAGTGAGTACAAATAGGTACTCGCTCAACTCTAGGGGGCTTTCAATTTTTAGTGTATGTCATTTTGTTCTTAGCTGGTTCACAGATCACACATTAGCTGGCATGCCGTTAACACGGTGGATTAGTACAGTTTGTATCCACAATGTCTTGCGAGTGTTGTAAATATTAATATTTTTCTCATTCTAATCTTTTTTTGTTGCCTTTGGCTATGTGCTATTGACTTTGACTGCGTACTGATTTATTACTGATGTTTTTCAGCCATGTATTACTATATTGTTTATAAATTAAATTATCACAGTAAAGAAATTATTATTCTGGAACAGGAAAATGTTTTATAAATGTGCTAACTGAACCGCAAAGTTCCATACACTGAAATTTATTTATACAGAGTCCTTACTTAAAGAAAAAATAAAAGAGCATCAGCCTTGTATTGTTGGGCCAGTTCAGGGTGAGTTGCTAGTTTGTTCTCTCTCCTTTTGGGATCTGTGGATGATAACTTAATTACAAATTACTTAATGGTAATCTGTCAACAGGTTTTTGATACCTCATCTCACAGCAACATAATGTAAGCAAAGAGAATATTAATCCAATGGTGGATCACATAGATTACTGGCTGCAGCCCTTCTGAAAATAAGAATTTAGATTCAGGACCACAGCAGGACTGATTACACTTGCCATGCCCACACCAGGCTCTCAATAGAGATTGTGCATTGACTGTGAGGTGTCAATCACAGCAGGGGTTGTGCTGGATTTCTCTATACCTGAATTTGTAGTCCTGCACTGTTAAGGCCCAGTCACACTAAACAACTTACCAGCGATCCCAACAACGATCCAACCTGATAGGGATCGCTGGTAAGTTGCTAGGAGGTTGCTGGTGAAATGTCACACTGCGACGCTCCAGCAATCCCACCAGCAACCTGACCTGGCAGGGATCGCTGGAGCGTGGCTACACGAGTTGCTGGTGAGCTCACCAGCAACCAGTGTCCCAGCCCCCAGCCAGCAGCGCCGCGTGGAAGATGCTGCGCTTGGTAACTAAGGTAAATATCGGGTAACCAACCCGATATTTACCTTGGTTACCAGCGCACGCAGCTACACGTGCAGAGAGCAGGGAGCAGCGCACACCGCTTAGCGCTGGCTCCCTGCTCTCCTAGTTACAGCACACATCGGGTTAATTACCCGATGTGTGCTGCAGCTACATGTACACAGAGCAGGGAGCAGCGCACACCGCTTAGCGCTGGCTCCCTGCTCTCCTAGTTACAGCACACATCGGGTCAATTACCCGATGTGTACTGCAGCTAAATGTGCACAGAGCAGGGAGCAGCGCACACCGCTTAGCGCTGGCTCCCTGCTCTCCTAGCTACAGTACACATCGGGTTAATTACCGATGTGTACTCTGCTACACGTGCAAGAAGCAGGAGCCGGCACTGACAGTGAGAGCGGAGGAGGCTGGTAACGAAGGTAAATATCGGGTAACCAAGGACAGGGCTTCTTGGTTACCCGATGTTTACCATGGTTACCAGTGTCCGCAGAAGCCGGCTCCTGCTGCCTGCACATTTAGTTGTTGCTGTCTCGCTGTCACACACAGCGATCTGTGCTTCACAGCGGGACAGCAACAACTAAAAAATGGCCCAGGACATTCAGCAACAACCAACGACCTCACAGCAGGGGCCAGGTTGTTGCTGGATGTCACACTAAAGGTCCAGTCACACTAAGCAACTTACCAGCGATCCCAACAACGATAGGGATCGCTGGTAAGTTGCTAGGAGGTTGCTGGTGAGATGTCACACTGCGATGCTCCAGCGATCCCACCAGCAACCTGACCTGGCAGGGATCGCTGGAGCGTCGCTACACAAGTTGCTGGTGAGCTCACCAGCAACCAGTGACAAGCCCCCAGCGCTGCGTGGAAGATGCTGCGCTTGGTAACTAAGGTAAATATCGGGTAACCAACCCGATATTTACCTTGGTTACCATCGCACGGAGCTACACGTGCAGAGACCAGGGAGCAGCGCACACTGAGCGCTGGCTCCTTGCTCTCCTAGTTACAGCACACATAGGGTTAATTACCCGATGTGTGCTGCAGCTAAATGTGCACAGAGCAGGGAGCAGTGCACAATGCTTAGCGCTGGCTCCTTGCTCTCCTAGTTACAGCACACATCGGGTTAATTACCCGATGTGTGCTGCAGCTAAATGTGCACAGAGCAGGGAGCAGCGCACACTGCTTAGCGCTGGCTCCCTGCTCTCCTAGTTACAGCACACATCGGGTTAATTAACCCGATGTGTGCTGCAGCTACATGTGCACAGAGCAGGAGCCGGCACTGACTGAGAGCGGCGGAGGCTGGTAACAAAGGTAAATATCGGGTAACCAAGGACAGGGCTTCTTGGTTACCCGATGTTTACATTGGTTACCAGCCTCCGCAGAAGCCGGCTCCTGCTGCCTGCACATTTAGTTGTTGCTGTCTCGCTGTCACACACAGCGATCTGTGCTGCACAGCGGGACAGCAACAACTAAAAAATGGCCCAGGACATTCAGCAACAACCAACAACCTCACAGCAGGGGCCAGGTTGTTGCTGGATGTCACACACAGCAACATCGCTAGCAACGTCACAAAAGTTGTTCGTTAGCAGCGATGTTGCTAGCGATGTTGCTTAGTGTGACGGGGCCTTAAGCAACATCACTAGCAACATCGCTGTTACGTCACAAAAGTTGTTCGTTAGCAGCGATGTTGCTAGCGATGTTGCTTAGTGTGACGGGGCCTTTAATCACTGGGTAATAAACCATTAGTTTAAGTAAACAATAGCACATACACAGATAAGACAGCCACAGTTGCTTTCTGTTTTTTTAACATTTACATTATGCTGTCCTCAGCTTACATAGCAAAAATCTGCTAAAGATTACCTTCCCTTTAAAACTCACCATGCATATGAGATTACTCTCAGACAAAATGTATAATTTCTAAGGTTGTATGTTGGCTATTAATTTGTCACATTTGTTCTTTCAACCACTTGGCTACAGATAAACTGCCATAAAAATTATTTATTAATATTATATTTTTTTTCCAGTCATTTGTTTGTCTGAAAAGTGTTTATTAAAGTGTTCTGTGCAGAACTGTGCAGCGGCGGCTCCATCCACATAGCCGCAACCCGCAAGTGGCGTCACGTGATAAACTTTCATTTAATTCCCCTGTAAATATACCCCTTTTAAAAAGCACCCAGAGCACAGAACCGGGCAACGGCCACTAAACGACATTTTCCCAGTTATACACCACCCGGGACCGAATACCCCATAACCCTGGGCGACACATTTACATGCACTGAGCATTACATATAAAATGGGACTAATATCTATGACATCACATTACTGTTTGTCCTGTTCAATTTGCATCATTTTGTGTGTTTTCCTAGGTTAAAATAAAGTTTACAATTTTATATAGTACTCTTTGTCCATAATTTTTCTCCTTGTTTCATAAACTCCTCAACATTAAAATTGCAACACGACGAAGAAGGAAAAGTAATGGAATTATAAAAATCACAAGATCGGTAGACATCTTAATGATATGCAAATAATGGAAAAATCAAAAGACAATTTTCAAAACATCTTGATTTGTTAAGTATCAAATATGAGTGTGTGAAGCCCCGCAGGTGCCGTGTCGGTGCATTACCTTCAGGGACTCCACGTGGATGGAACAGTCTGGTCACAGGTAAGATGTCTTCTTAGGATTGTCGTGACGCCACTCTCGGTATTGTGGTCAGGGTGACCGCCACTGCAGATTAAGGGATGCCTGGGCCTGATGGTGGGTGCAGTTAGTTGTAGTGGCCTCCCGAGAGTGAGGTAAGCCCCAGGGCCCTGTGTAAGTGTGTGGAACCACAAGGTGCAGAATGACTCAGGCACAGTCCAAACAGTCTTTCAGGGATTTTACTCACTGATGGTGGCAGGGTGAGTAACCCGGGCGTAGCTGGGATGAACCAGGCTGGAACCAGGCGTCCTTCAGGCTGATTTGTGAGGGTGGCTACTGACTCGCCTTCTCTAGCCCTTCTGTTGTTTGTGATGACCCCGACTTGCAGACCCTACGGGGGTCACCCAGGGAAGTTGCTGCTCCCCTCATTTCGGACCGTTTGCTTGTAGCCTGGACCAGGTCACTCTGGCTGCTTGTCTCCTGTGAACTATGGGCCCTCTCTTTGCTATGTGGCTGCGGACTCTGTGATGTTGTCTTGAGGGTCTGAAATGCCCCCTCAGGCAGGTTTGACAGAAGAAAGATGAATCTATCTCTGCACCGGGACCTGTTACCCTTTGTGGGCCTGGTACCTCCCCAGCAGTCCCCTTACTCTGCCACCCGTTTGCTCTCTCTTTAGCCTTGGGTGGATTTCGGGTGGCACTACCAGGTGACCGATCTCCCCCGTCAGTAGTCACTGCCCGGACACTGTTAGATTGCAACAGCTCCAGGGTCTTCTCCTCATCTCTGCTCTCCCTGGGCTGCACAATAAACTGGCTCACTCGTGGGTTCTGCACGTCTGCTCTGTCTGAGCTCCACTTCCCAACTCCTCATTCCTCAACACTCTGCTTCAGACTCCTTGTTCCTCCTTCTCTTCCTCTTTCCCCGCTGTGCCTGCCTATGCCACCTAGCAACCAGGCTCTCCACCACACCCCTTGAGTAGACATGGAGGCCACGCCCCCCTCCTGGAAGCTCTCAGGAGTCCTCCCAAAGGTACATGTGTGAGACCTGATTACTATGCGCCTGTGTAGTCACACCTCGGTCAGCCTTCTGGATTACCTATATTACACTACCCCCCAGCATGGGTGCAGTACTCAGAGGTGCCTGACCAGGTCAGGGGTGCCACAAGTGCCACATACAGAAATACACGCACTTACTTGTCTTATAATGCTATCAACTCCTCCACAACAAACATTGAGATTTGGTGTGGACAGAAAAAATAGGAGAAGGAGGCTAGAAATTCAGATAAATAACAATTCTTCATTTAATTACTTGTATATAGTGATGGGCGGACCTCGACGGTAAAAGTCCGGATCTGCCCTGTTTCAAACATACCCAAATGCTGGACTCAGGTCCAGAATTCTCAGGAAACTCCGGCTAATGATCCGGGTCCGGCAACTTGGGAAATATGAAAGAAATCAAGAAAAAATAAAGAAAATAAGATTGAAGCACGCGCAGCTGTAACTGCTTCCAGGTGGCTCATTCCTCCTCTGGGGCCGCTTATTATCCCTAATCCATATGCACTGCTTCCCCTGCCCACAGGCCGTCCTGGCATCTGTGATTGGTTGTAGTCAGACGGGCCACCAGCCTGTGTGACAACGTCTGACCACAGCCAATCACAGACTGTCCCAGTTATCTGTGACTCCGCCCGTCACTATTGATAAATAAATTAAGGATTGTTTGTTTTTTTTCAAAGTCCTGCCTATTTCATTCAACTAACTGCACTTGGATTGAGTGTATTGAGTCCTTGGAGCTTACACCAAGTGGTTTCTTTCACTCCTGCTTTAGTGTTGTGGATAGTGTGCATTATATGACTTTGGTCCTGCAGTGCTGTTAAAGGGGTGGTCAGGGGCACCGTTATTCGTAGCAGAGCTCGCTGTTCAGCTGCAGCGCAGCTCAGTGTTCTTTCTCTGCACCCCAACCGCCACTTTAATGCAATACAGTAATAAACATACTTTTTCTTCATGTGTCACAAGCACTGACACTGTCACAGGTTCTTTCAACTAACCTTCTTTACTTGTCAACTTCAAAAACAGTCATTTATTTCACCTGAGGTGGGCACATTCTTTTTACCCAAAAGGGTTATCATTAGCAACAGATAATTCAGACATTTTACCAGTTGACCGCTTCCCTGGTTCTTGAGCTCCCATTGGGGTCCCTAAGCTCCTCATCCTCTCCTTCAGCTTCATTGTTCATGGCAGAAACAATAGTCTTTCCTGCCTCTCAGGCCCTACTCGCTTCTCAAGAGCCCACTGATCTTCTGTTGACTGATGGGGTTCGTTAGGTATCCACCAGGGAACGGCCACCGGGCCACATTACGTGTCCTGTACCCGGATTTGACCCAGAAGGTCATGCCAAATTAAAGTTATTGGGATTTTCGTCCACCACGTCTCTCACAGACTCTCCTCACCCTAACTGACTTATTAACTGTTATTTTTCAAACTAAGCCCCTCCCCTTCACTAACTCCCTCTAGCAGTCACAGTATGAATCCCCGCCTGCTGCTGCAGGCAGCCGAGTAGGGATTCACTCACATGTCAGCTGATTTGTACATCCCATTTCCATTCCACCAAGAACTCTACACAGACAAAATAGGAATCAAGCATTAGTATTAAGCTGAAAAAAACAACAAGAAAGTGGAAAACAACAGAGGTACAAAGACCACTTATCTGAGAAGAGTTCTGGCTGTGAGCAGGCTGGTTACAGAATGTCCTTAACACACATGAGACCATTGAGCACCGGCAAGTAACAAAAGAAAACTACTCAGTCATATAGTCCCAGTCTGACCCTGATTGCCAGTCCTCTACAGGTGTGTGGATTTCATTCCACAAATCAACTGCACCACCAGCACTGACCACAAGAGGGAGCCCCAAACTGGAAAATGTATTCACAACAGGAGATGATCATTTTTGGTGTTCACAGCTCTGTAGGAGTGATCAACAGAAGTAGAAGAGCGATCAGACTGCTGATCCTTATAGTTCCCTAGGGGGACTAGTAAAATAAAAAAAGTTTTAAAATTTAAGAAAAATAAAAAAAATAAAAGTTCAAATCACCCCCCATTCGCTCCATTGAAATTTAAAGGGTGAAAAAAATAAAAAATATGCTCATATTTGGTATTGCCGCATTCAGAAATGCCCGATCTATTAAAATATGAAATAAATTAATCTGATCGGCGTAGTGGCGAAAAAATTGCAAATGCCAATGTTACGTTTTTTGGTTGCCGCAAACAGGTGATCAAAACTTAGCATCTGCGCAAAATTGGTACCATTAAAAACGTCAGCTCGAGATGCAAAAAATAATCAGTTACTGAGCCATAGATCTCCCAAAATTTGAACGCTACAGGTTGCGGAAAATGGTGCAAAATGTGCGTCAATTTTTTTAGATAAACTGATTTTTTTTAACCCCTTAGATAAAAGTAATCCTTTACATGTTTGGTGTCTACTGTCATACTGACCTGAGGCATCACACTGACACATCAGTTTTACCATATAGTGAACATAGTGAATAAAATATCTCAAAATCAATTGCACAATCACACTTTTTTACAATTTTTCCGCACTTGGAATTTTTTTGCTGTTTTCTTGTATATTATATGGTAAAACGCATGGTTTCAGTTAAAAGTACAACTTGTTCCACAAAAAACTAGCCTTCACATGGCAAGATTGACTGAAAAATAAAAAAAAAGTTATGGCTCTCGGAAGGAGAGCGAAAAAAAACCAACAACAACGGAAAATCGGCTGGAGGTGAAGGGGTTAAAACAATACCAAACACAGTGCTGGTCACAATGCACCCAGTACTAGCCACAACCACCACTTTACAAGTCAGAGTATCCCCATATTATTGCATCCACACCGCATTATGTTTTAATGCGTTTTTTTTTTGCCAGAAGATGCAGATTTGGTGCAGGAATATGGTATATAAATTTCAGCAACAAATCTGCATTTTTGGGCAAAAACAGTATGAAAAGAAACAGTTAAAGAGAACATGTCAGCCAGAGGCAGACACAGAAATTCTGGAATCACAACAGGGAAAAGAAGACAAAGTGTAACGCCCAGCCCTTCTGCACCAAAATCACATTAGTAAAAAACTTCAAATGGTGATTAAATAAGAACAATAAAGTGGATTGCTTCCCCCAAGGTGTCAATGTACTCAGTATTATAGCACTATTACAACCATGTATTTGCATTAGCAAATTTTCCCCTTTAAGTACAGCAACATCTTATGGATTGGAACTTTGACAGATTCTGTCATAGAGGATTGCCACATAAGATATGGACAGATCTGGAATACATGTTGCTTCTCCTTGGGTTTGACCATAAGTTAGTTTCTTTTGTTGAGGAATTGCTGCTACAGAAGCAATTAGGTTTCCCCAAAACAGATACTGTATATCCAGGGCAGTGGCATAGCAACTGCTTTTGCAGCTTGGGGCGGTCGTCAAATTTGCCGCCCCCCCGTTGGCCATCGATAATCCAGGATATATATAACTTGGGTATCTTGGGTATTGGGTGATGGATGGAGGGGGGCAGCGGCTGATGGGCAGAGTGGTGGCATATGAAGGGGGCCAGCGGCTGATGGGAAGAGCGGTGGCGTATGAAGGGGGGCAGTGGCTGATGGGTAGAGCAGTGGCGGACGCAGGGGGGCAGCGGCTGATGGGGAGAGCGGTGGCGGATGCAGGGGGCAGCGGATGGAGGGGGGCAGCAAATGGAGGAGGCCGGTGGCAGATCGGAGGCAGTAGCGGCAGTTTATCGGGAGCGGTGACAACTGCTGCTGCGGCGCGTCTGAAAGGGGGCAGTGGCGGGGGCAGCGGTAGATCGGGGGCTGATAGGGGCAGCGGTGGATCGGGGGCACTTACCAAATGGCACTTGCAGGGATCACTCTCCTCAGCTTTCACGGATGAAGTCAAGCTGAGGGGAGTGGTCACCTACAGGTCACCGGCCCCAGATCCAAGGTGATTGGAGAGTTTGGTCACAAGGCCGATCTCTCCAATCAGAGCTGGGGGCGGGTGAAACAAGTTCACCCAGCTCCAGCCAGTGATCAGTGCTATAGCTGCACTGATCATGGCTGGATTTCAATGTTTCAGCCATTTTCAATGGCTGAAATATCACAGTGGCTGTGATTGGCTGAGCGGCGTTCATCAGCCAATCACAGCCTCTGTAGGTCCGGGGGGGAGACACCTCCCCTCTTGAGGTCAGGCAGAGGTCTCCTTCTCCCCAAATCTAAGGTTTTTGCACACCGATCGCAGCCACCGAGGCTCCGGGGCCGCGATTACTTCATGACGTACAGGGTCGTGTCATGGGTCGTTAAGTACCAGGTCACAATGACGTACCCAGTATGTCATGGGTCGTTAAGAGGTTAATCAACAATTATTATTTATTCTATGTTTTTCTATTTTTTATTTTTTACCCCCAAAATTCCGCCCCCCTGACACGTGCCGCCCCCTCTGCCCCCCCTTTGCTACGCCACTGATCCATGGATAGTTTTGCATTGGATATTATAGATATGACATGGAAAATATTGCATATCCATTTGTGCAATGTGAGGTCTGAGAGGGAGAAGTACTGTCTGCTTTGGGCAATGATCTCCTCTTGCATATATTAGCACCTCTTTGCTGACGAGGATATACACACGGATCACATCAGTGAAAAAACGGACATGTCTTCATGTGTGCGTGCGGGGTCATGAGAGGTCGCACAGTCCGTGTGAATAACAGTATAGAATAACATGGGTACGGGTGGCATCAGTGTTAAGAACAGATGTCACACGTACCTGAAACACGGACGTCTGAAACCGGCCTAATGGATTGCACTAGTATAGTACAGCATGGATCTTTCCGGCCTTGAATCATTAAGGGGTTGTGTTGTGAACAAAGTGTATTTTAATTAATAGATCTTGGAATATAAATAAGTGCCACAATTGGATGTGCTAAAGAAAATGTCCCTGTGCTGAGATAATCTTATATATGTGCCCCTGCTATGTACTGTGTAATGGCCATGTCTAACCGTACCGGAATATGGTCTGATCATACCACATCTACTGGCCAGGGGCGGAAGTAAAAATGAGCATACAGACAGGACAGCATGGGATTGCAGCTGATTCTTTCTGTGAGGTAAAAATGTTCCTGCCTGTTTGTAAACATGTTTTACCTAACTGAAACCAGCAGATGCGATCCCATGCTGTAATGCTTGCATACTTTTTTGCATCCTCTCCTGCCTAGGAGCTGTGGTATGATCAGACCATGTCCATGTACGGTAAGACACGGTTATTACACAGTACATAGCAGTGGCACATATATAAGATTATCTCAGGAACATTTTTTTTTAACACATCCAATTTTGGAATTTATTATTATTCCAAGGTATATTGTACATTGTTTTTGCGACCACTCCTTTAAAGACAACAATGGTTTGTATGTTCTCTCCTTGTTTATATGTGTTTCCTCCAGATTCTTCCTCTCATACTTCAAAGACATACTGATAGGGAATATACATTATTTGACCGACCCAATGGGCACAGTGATGATCACATATACGTATAAAGTGCTGAAGAATATGGCAATATTATGTAAGCATACATAATGGTAAATAGTGAAGTTGGTAAGGGTGCTTTCACACTGCATTATTCTCCCCATTCAGTGGTCCCGACAAGGCTTCCGTCCAAAACCCTCATAAACGGGATTAAGCCATATGCGCTGACAGGGGCCACTGACTATAATGGTGCAGACGGAGTCACTGTGTGCTCTGTCGCGCACCATTTTTGCGCGTATACGCCTATTGGAGGTGGACACCTAGACAGACTAAACTGCGTCTGGGTGTCTACCTCCAGTAAGCATAAACCCCCAAAAATGGTGCTTGATAGAGCATACGGTGACTTCAGCTGCACCATTATAGTCAGTGGTCCCATCGGCGCACACGTCTGAATCCTATGTTGAGGGAGCTTTGGACGAAAGTGTTGTGCCCCTGAGGCTTCAGGCGCCACAAGGTACTGCACCTCCTTTAGGGTGTAGTACTTATCCCGGGTCAAAGGAAGGTCGGCACTAGTTCCACCAACACTCACATACAGTTACAGTGGGTTGCCCTCCCCAATGGGGATCAGGCTAAGGTCGGGTTACAGAAGGGGGTCACTACAGCGGTTGGGTTTACAGGACGCCACCGCACCAGGGGCTCCCTGATCCACTGGAACCGGGACTCAGGGTCAGGGAGAAGCAATCACCAGGGGGAGTAAGGAGCACACAGTGGGAAAAGCTGGTTGACCTAGTGAGAATAGTGAACCAGCTGGTGGCAGTGGCTGGGGGCACCAGCTTGGAACACACAACACAACTAGAAAAGAGAAAACATACCGAGATGCCGAGCAGAGCGGACATGCCTCCAGTCAGCTCTGTGGGCCAAGGCCTTTCAACACGGTTGCTGGGGAGAAGCAGGCGCATGCTTCCACATGACTGGCGTTGTCGGGGTACAGAATCCTAGGGCAGGCATACTTCAAGTTGTCTACCAACTCTGCAAGGGTCACGGGAACAGGCTAGAAAAGTCACCAGACCTGTCCCACCAAGGCTGAGGTCTTCGACCAACCCCACAGCGGAACCGCGCTATCAGCATACAGGACGGGACACTTTACTGACACCAGGATCCCCAAGTGCTTCATGCCACTGGGATCCGATATTTAGCGCATCAAAGGAGGAAGGGCCCATAGGCTGACACACACCGGACCTGACCTTCCACGGATTTGGGGTCAGCTGGAGCTCATCGTGGCGGAGACTGGTACTCTGGGGCAGCGCCTGAACTACCAGTGAGTAAAAGACCTGGAACCGCAGCCCCTGTTTCTGCCTCTCTTTTGCCGGCGCAGTTGCTCAGCAATTCAGCACCAACGGTGACTACCACTACCCTCGTTCGTCCTCCATCATCCTCCCTGGGGTAACCCGGCTGAGACCTTCACCATCAGCCCCGGAGAGCTGCACCCACAGCGGCAGCCCGTCCCTGGTCGCGGACCACAGGTGGTGTCACGATCTAAAAAGACTTTCCTAACCGTCACTACTACCCCTATCCTCCATCCTTCCTCGCGTCCACCGCCTTCCCTCCCTCCTGTATGCCTCGGAGTCATGAATTTGGACCATGGCAGCCCGTGATGAAGCAGAGGATCTGCACCCCCGGCCCGGCGATCAGTTGGGTAGAAACCTCTCGACCCCACGGTGTTATATTTGGCATCACGAACAGGATATTTGTGCCCGCAACAATCGGGTACTGTGCGCCTTTTGAAAGTGAGACTGTTTATGTGAAATCTGGATCTAGCTGCCACTGCAGAACACCAGTTGGTGGGAAAATTCCCGCTTTTTGCAGGCTGGCGGGCTGGAGTGGCATGAAAGTAAAGCCCCGCTCTTGATGTCGACAGACTGACCGAAGGACCTGAAGGCGGAGGTGCTGCGCCTGACCCAGCAGATGAGGCAGCAGCAGCCGGACGCCATCAGGGTTCAGTGGCAGTGATGCAAGCCTCCGCCCGATGAAGACAGCAACACCTGGAGGAAGAGCAAAGCAGAGGGGTGACAAATGACCTGGTTGCCCCTGCCGAACGTGACACTGTCCAGAAGCCACCGACCTGTCTGCGTGCTCCAGCCCTTGATCGGGAGATCTGTGACCCGACCCTGGAACCGGCCGACGACGACCAGGCAGCCTTCCCTCCCTCCTGTACACCTCGGGGTCGCGAAACTGGGCCAGGCCAGCCCGTAACGACGCAGAGGATCTGCACGCCCAGCCCGGCGATGAGTCGGGCAAGAACCCCTTGACCCCAGGGTGTTACAAAAGCCCCGACGGGACTACTTGAACACAGGAACGCAGTATGAAAGCACCCTAAGCAGTATAGTAATTTCTTTGATTTGCTATTTCTCATACAGTTCTTGTCAAACAATAATGTTATGTGACGTTTTGTTCGAACTGCAGATCACACATTTGTTCATGTTCTGAAATGCATGGAACACCACACTTATATCTTCATTAGCACCTGATATCATTGATCATTAAAATTCACACTCTCCGCAAGGTGTATTAATGATGAATAAGTGCCTTAATTACTTTGGACATTTGCATAAATATTGCAAACAGTTGTTGACTTATACTAGATTGTAGCATGTCATTAGTATTGAGGTACTTACATATAAGCATTTTAATCACAGAGTTCTGTAACACTCTTATGTAGTGTTTATTAAGCATTAGCTATGGAAAAAGCACAGCACTTCATTAGTTAGGTTAAAGAAAAAAACTATCAAGAATATTCAGAAAAAAACCAAAATGAAAATAAATGAAATAGTTTTCAAAGAACTGTAAAAGAGCTCATGTACATGTGAAGTTAAAGAAACTCACTTGATATTGCAGTAAGGAATAGAGATGAACGGACCCGTGGAAGGTTGGGTCTGTCAGTTTAGCCGGACTTGAGATAAAATTCTGTTCTGGACCCAAAGTTGACACGAACTTCATTGGAAGGCAATGATTGGGCAGTTTGGCTCACCCCCCACATACATCCAGTCATAAACAGATAATTTTTTGTACACACTACATCCAATAATGCTGTTGTTACCCTCAGTGCGAGGCAAACAAACACTGCAAGCAGCTCGCATTGGGCTGATCAGCGAGCGTACCCGATCACAGTGATGCTTGCTTGATTGGTTTGCATATGTAAAGCACCTGAACTCTGAACTCGAACACTGAACTTTTTCTAAAGTCTGTGTTTGGTACGAACACTGAACTTTAAAGTTCAAGTCCGCTCATCTCTAGTTAGGAATAGCGATAAAAGAACCCAAAGTTCAATGTTCGTACCAAATACAGACTTTGCAAAAAACCATAGTTCGGGTTCAGACTTCGGGTCCGTTGTATATGTAAACCACTCACGTGAGCATCACTGTACTCGGGTACGCTCAGTGCTCAGCCCAATGCAAGCTGCTTGCAGTGTTTGTTTAGCTCGCACTGGGGGTAACAACAGCATGATCGGATGTAGGTGCACCCCCCAAAAAAAATGGAAAACCCTGGACTACCTGCCCCCAGAAGTGATCTGTTTATAGCTGGCTGCATGTGGGCGGACACCTGAACTACTCAATTAGTGACTTCAGTTGGGGTTCAGGTCAAGTCCTGGCCCAAACCAAACTTTTCAAAAGTCTGTCTGCACCCGCCAAACCGAACTTCCACGAATCTGCTCATCTCTAGTTAGGAACCAATATGATTGACAATAATTAAAGTGTTAAGAAATGGAGTGTAATGCTTATATAATGAAAATTGCTCACATTTTCAATATACCTTCCGTATGGCCTCTGTATCTGCCATATTCCCCAGCCAATCAGATTCCATGAGGGGCAGGGCTAGATGTGGCTAATTGTTGATCAAACACTGACATGATGGTTTGGTTAACTACACTGTGTGCAGAATTATTAGGCAAATTAATATTTCGATCACATGATAATTTTTATACATGTTGTCCTTCTCCAAGCTGTATAGGCTTGAGAGCAAACTACCAATTAAGTAAATCAGGTGATGTGCATCTCTGTAATGAGGAAGGGTGTGGTGTAATTACATCAACACCCTATATAAGGTCTGCTTAATTATTAGGCAACTTCCTTTCCTTTGCCAAAATAGGTCAGAAGAGAGATTTGACGGGCTCTGAAAAGTCCAAATTTGTGAGATGTCTTGCAGAGGGATGCAGCAGTCTTGAAATTGCCAAACGTTTGAAGCGCGATCACCGAACAATCAAGTGTTTCATGGCAAATAGCCAACAGAGTCGCAAGAAGCGTGTTGGGCAAAAAAGGCGAAAATAACTGCCCATGAATTGAGGAAAATCAAGCGAGAAGCTGCCAAGATGTCATTTGCCACCAGTTTGGCCATATTTCAGAGCTGCAACATTACTGAAGCATCAAAAAGCACAAGGGGTGCCATACTCAAGGACATGACCAAGGTAAGGAAGGCTGAAAAACGATCACCTTTGAACAAGAAACATAAGATAAAACGTCAAGACTGGGCCAAGAAATACAGTCATATGAAAAAGTTTGGGCACCTCTATTAATGTTAACCTTTTTTCTTTACAACAATTTGGGTTTTTGCAACAGCTATTTCAGTTTCATATATCTAATAACTGATGGACTCAGTAATATTTCTAGATTGAAATGAGGTTTATTGTACTAACAGAAAATGTGCAATCTACATTTAATTAAAATTTGACTGGTGCAAAAGTATGGGCACCTCAACATAAAAGTGACATTTATATTTTGTAGATCCTCCTTTTGCAAAAATACCAGCCTGTAGTCGCTTCCTGTAGCTATTAATGAGTTCCTGGATCCTGGATGAAGGTATATTTGACCATTCCTGTTTACAAAATAATTACAGTTCAGTTAAGTTTGATGGTGCCGAGCATGGACAGCACGCTTCAAATCATCCCACAGATGTTCAATGATATTCAGGTCTGGGGACTGGGATGGCCATTCCAGAAAATTGTAATTGTTCCTCTGCATGAATGCCTGAGTAGATTTGGAGCGGTGTTTTAGATCATTGTCTTGCTGACATATCCATCCCCTGCGTAACTTCAACTTCGTTACTGATTCTTGCACATTATTGTCAAGAATCTGCTGATACTGAGTTGAATCCATGCGACCCTCAACTTTAACAGGATTCCCGGTGCCGGCATTGGCCACACAGCCCCAAAGCATGATGGAACCTCCACCAAATTTTACTGTGGGTAGCAAGTGCTTTTCTTGGAATGCCGTGTTTTTTTGCCTCCATGCATAACGCCTTTTTGTATGACCAAACAACTCAATCTTTGTTTCATCAATCCACAGGACCTTCTTCCAAAATGTAACTGGCTTGTCCAAATGTGCTGTTGCATACCTGAGGCGACTCTGTTTGTGGCGTGCTGGCAGAAATTGCTTCTTTAGCATTATTCTCCCATACAGCTTCTCCTTGTGCAAAGTGCGCTGTATTGTTGACCGATGCACATTGACACCATCTGCAGCAAGATGATGTTGCAGGTCTTTGGAGGTGGTCTGTGGATTGTCCTTGACTGTTCTCACCATTCTTCTTCTCTGCCTTTCTGATATTTTTCTTGGCCTGCCACTTCTGGGCTTAACAAGAACTGTACCTGTGTTCTTCCATTTCCTTACTATGTTCCTCACAGTGGAAACTGACAGTTTAAATCTCTGAGACAACTTTTTGTATCCTTCCCCTGAACACCTATGTTGAATAATCTTTGTTTTCAGATCATTTGAGAGTTGTTTTGAGGAGCCCATGATGCCACTCTTCATAGGAGATTCAAATAGGAGAACAACTTGCAAGTGGCCACTTTAAATACCTTTTCTCATGATTGGATACACCTGCCTATGAAGTTCAAAGCTCAATGAGGTTACAAAACCAATTTAGTGTTTTATAGTAAGTCAGTAAAAAGTAGTTAGGAGTGTTCAAATCAAGAAATTGATAAGGGTGCCCATACTTTTACACCGGTCAAATTTTGTTTAAATGCGGATTGCACATTTTCTGTTAGTACAATAAACCTCATTTCAATCCAGAAATATTACTGAGTCCATCAGTTATTAGATATATGAAACTGAAATAGCTGTTGCAAAAACCCAAATTGTTATAAAGAAAAAAGGTTAACATTAATAGGGGTGCCCAAACTTTTTCATACGACTGTATTACATTACATGAGCCAAAACGTTTTAATTTTTGGGGCGACATAATCATATGAAGGTTTGATTTTTTTTTTTTAAGAATGAGTTGTTTTTGTCAGTGGCATCATTTTAAGGTAGATATAATGTAACAATTTTTTATTAGTTCTTTATAAGAATGACTATACATAAAACAGTAATGCCACTATTTTTTGCTTTTCAAATTTTATGCCATCGCCGTTCTGCAAAAAGTAATAACTTTATTCTGTAGGTCACTATGAATATGACAATATCAAATTTATAAACCTTTATGTATTTTTCTAATTATTATTATTATTTTCAACATTTCATGCACTGTTTAAATAAAAAATAACTTTGGGTCACTATATTCTAAGAGCCATACATTTCTCAATTATCCATCAAAGGAGCGGTATGAGGGATTTCTAAAACCCAAATTGTTATAAAGAAAAAAGGTTAACATTAATAGGGGTGCCCAAACTTTTTCATATGACTGTATGTACCAGGATGGGGGACATATATACCTGGAAGAGTAACAGTGTTAGCAGTAGATTCCCCCCCTCATAACAATGTGTCATGATCACAATTTTTGCTTAACATTTTTTGCCTATTTTCTGCCTCTAAAACCTTAGGTATGTCTTAAGGTCTGATGCATCTTATTGTCCAAAAAAATACAGTAATTGCTAAAAATAAACTATTAACAAAAACTTTCATGGTACTGTATATATAGAAATATATTAAAATTGTTAGCAGAATTTGTTCAGCCTTTCTGTATGAATTTTAGTTTCTTTATCATCAGAGAATATAATTTTATCTATATACTGCAATCCAGTTTTCATGCAGTATTCCAAACAAACAAATGATCACAGGTTGACGTGTCCAAAGGGCCCTAAAAAATAAACATTTGAATCACCCCCTTTTGCCCATTTAAAAATAAAGAAATAAAAAAATAAATATAGAAGTATTACAAGAAGTGTCATTACCATTTTATTTTTTTAGTCAGATCTTTCACAATATAAAATTTATTGGCAAAAATTGTAAACTCAGTAAATGAGTAGAAAATGGAAATTTAAAAATGATGATTTCTTACTTGCCAAGAAATAGCTACCATACCTCTAAATACTGAGCTGTGACTGAAGCCATGCCTCTATAACTGAAGCAAGGAAAAAAGAAAAAACCAAGATATGATTTTATTAACAAAAAGTATAGAATATATTATTGCAAATGAAATTGGAAAAGTGACAACAACAAAAAACAATCCCAAAAAAGCATGCATGGAGATATAATATAATATAGATTGCTCACATAACAAAATCTTGTTGCAAACAGGTGCATGGAGAGTTACAAGACTAGGTACAAGATATAAAAGCTATGTATAGCATTGCTTGAAAAGTAATAAATTGCAGATACAGTGCCTTGCAAAAGTATTCGGCTCCCTTGAATTTTTCAACCTTTTCTGATATTTCAGGCTTCAAACATAAAGATACAAGTTTTAATGTTATGGTGAAGAATCAACAACAAGTGGGATACAATTGTGAAGTTGAACGAAATGTATTGCTTATTTTACATTTTTTAAAAAAAAATAAATAACTGAAAAGTGGGGCGTGCAATATTATTAATCCCCACCTTTTGCTGCGATTACAGCTGCAAGTCGCTTGGGGTATGTCTCTAGCAGTTTTGCACATCTAGAGACTGAAATTCTTGTCCATTCTTCCTTTGCAAATAGCTCAAGCTGAGTGAGGTTGGATCGAGAGCGTTTGTGAACAGCAGTTTTCCGCTCAATCCACAGATTGTCGATTGGATTCAGGTCTGGACTTTGACTTGGCCATTCTAAGACCTCGATATGTTTATTTGGGAACCATTCCATTGTAGATTTTGCTTTATGTTTGGGATCATTGTCGTGTTGGAAGACAAATCTCCATCCCAGTCTAAGGTCTTTTGCAGACTTCAAAAGGTTTTCTTAGAAAATGGTCCTGTATTTGGCTCCATCCATCTTCCCATCAATTTTAACTATCTTCCCGGTCCCTGCTGAAGAAAAGCAAGCACAAACCATGATGCTGCCACCACCATGTTTGACAGTGGGATGGTGTGTTCAGGGTGATGAGCTGTGTTGCTTTTACACCAAACATATCGTTTGGCATTGTGCCCAAATAGTTCAATTTTGGTTTCATCTGACCAGAGCACCTTCTTCTACATGTTTGGTGTGTCTCCCAGGTGGCTTGTGGCAAACTTTATATGACACTTTTTATGGATATCTTTAAGAAATGTTTTTCTCCTTGCCACTCTTCCATAAAGGCCAGTTTTGTGCAGTGTCCGACTGATTGTTGTCCTATAGACAGACTCTCCCACCTCAGCTGTAGATCTCTGCAGTTCATCCAGATTGATCATGTGCCTCTTGGCTGCATCTCTGATCAGTTTTCTCCTTGTTTGAGATGAAAGTTTGGATGGACGGTCGGGTCTTGGTAGATTTGCAGTGGTATGATATTTCTTTCATTTAAGTATGATCGCTTGCACAGTGCTCCTTGGGATGTTTAAAGTTTTGGAAATCTTTTTGTAACCAAATCCGGCTTTAAACTTATCCACAACAGTATCACGGACCTGCCTGTTGTGTTCCTTGGTCTTCATGATGCTATCTGCGCTTTAAACAGAACACTGAGACTATCACAGAGTAGGTGCATTTATACGGAGACTTGATTACACAAAGGTGGCTTATATTTATCATCATCGGTCATTTAGGACAACATTGGATCATTCATAGATCCTCAATGAACTTCTGGAGTTAGATTTCTGCACTGAAAGTAAAGGGGATTAATAATATTGCACGCCCCACTTTTCAGTTATTTATTTTTTTTAAAAAATGTAAAATAAGCAATACATTTCGTTCAACTTCACAATTGTGTCCCACTTGTTGTTGATTCTTCACCATAACATTAAAACTTTTATCTTTATGTTTGAAGCCTGAAATGTGGGAAAAGGTTGAAAAATTCAAGGGAGCCGAATACTTTCGCAAGGCACTGTATATATAAATGAATAGATGCTAAATCTGGCAAAACAAACACATACATAAGTTAATAAACATAATGTCCGGATTAATACATACAAGAAAAAAAAAATCAAAAAATTATAATGCACCAATACACAGATGTAATTAAGATTAAATATATTGCACCAAAAATCTATATTTCACCGGTGAAACTATTGCACATATAGGGATCAATATTATTGTATTAATCCCTTCACCCCCGGCCACTAAAACATCCTGATGACAGGGCCATTTTTTGCAATTCTCACCAGTGTCACTTTGGCAGGTTATAACTTTGGAACGCTTCAACAGATCCTAGTGGTTCTGACATTATTTTTTCATGACATATTTTACTTCATGATAATGGTAAATATAGGCCGATATTTTTGCGTTTATTTGTGAAAATTTTGGCGAAAATTTAGTAAATTTTACAATTTTAAATCTTTGAAATGTTATGCCCATAAATCCAAGAGTAATAATACAAAAATAGTTACTAAATAATATTTCCCACATGTCTACTTTACACCAGCGCAATTTTTGAAACTACATTTTTTTTATTAGAAAGTTAGAAGGGTTCAAAGTTCATCAGCAATTTCTAGTTTTTCAAACAAAATTTCCAGATCATTTTTTTAGGGACCACATCACATTTGAAGTGACTTTGAGAAGCCTAAGGGACAGAAAATACCCAAAAGTGACAACATTCTAAAAACTCCACCCCTCAATGGCTCAAAACCACATCTAAGAAGTTTATTAACCTTTTAGGTGCTTCACAGGAACCAAAACAATGTGGAAGGAAAAAATGAAAATTTTCCTTTTGTACACAAAAATGTTACTTTAGCAGTAAAACTTTGCATTTTCACAGGGGTATCAGGAAAAAAATGCAGCATAAAATTTATTGTGCAATTTCTCCTGAGTGCGCAGATACCTCACATGTGGTGGAAATCAATTGTTTGGGCGCACTGCAGGGCTCGGAATGGAAGGAGCGCCATTTGAATTTTTGAAAGCAAAATTAGCTGGACTCATTAGTGGACGCCATGTCGGGTTTGGAGACCCCCAGAGGTGCCTAAACAATGGATCACTCCCACAAGTGACCCTATTTTGGAAACTAGGCCCCTGAAGGAATTTATCTAGATGTTTGGTGAGCACTTTGAACCCCTGGGGGCTTTACGGAAGTTGATAATGTTGAGTCGTGAAATTAAATATTTCTTTTTTTTACCACAAAATTGTTACTTCAACCAGGTAACTCTTTTTTCATAAGTGTATTGGGAAAAAATATGCTATAAAATTTATTGTGCAATTTTTCCTGAGTACACAGATACCTCATATGTGGTGGAAATCAATTGTTTGGGCGCACGGTGGGGCTCAGAAGGCAAGGAGCGCCATTTAAATTTTTGAAAGTAAAATTAGCTGGAATCATTAGCAGACGCCATGTTGCATTTGGAGACCCCCTGAGGTGCCTTTGAACAGTCAATCACAATGATCATGGATGGGGTGTGTAGACGCCACCTCCCCTGGGGTCAAGCAAAGGTCACCTGCTGTAGGAAACAACAGGGGATATCATTTGAAAGGCGTTGCTATGGCCACGGCAATCAAATGAATTTTAACCAGTAAAGTTATGTCCCTTGTTAAGTCACGTAAAAATAGGACATAACTTTAATGCCCGTGGTTGTAAAGGGGTTAATAAGGATATATTGCAGCAAGATTAAGGCCTATTGCACAAAGAGAGGACAATATTGAACTGGTAGAAATTATTGCACCAAATGTAGGGCCTATTGCACATATATAGATCAATATTGCACTAATAGGAAATATTGCAGCACAATTAACTTACTTGAATTAAGGGCTATTGCACATACTGTAGAGAGGTCAATAGGCCCCACATTTGGTGCAATATTGTCCTCTTTTTGTACAATAGGCCTTAATCTTGCTGCAATATATCCTTATTAATACAATATTGATCTCTTTATTTCCAATAGGCTTTATTTTTGCTGCAGTATAGTTTCATCAGTGCAATATAGATTTTTGGTGCAATATATTTAATCTTAATTATATCTGTGTATTGGTGCATTATAATTTTTTGATATTTTGTATGTATTAATCTGGGCATTTTATTTATTGATACTTATTAACTTATTTATGTATGTGTTTATTTTGTTCTGTTTAGCATCTATATATTTATATATACAGTTAGGTCCAGAAATATTTGGACAGTGACACAAGTTTTGTTATTTTAGCTGTTTACAAAAACATGTTCAGAAATACAATTATATATATAATATGGGCTGAAAGTGCACACTCCCAGCTGCAATATGAGAGTTTTCACATCCAAATCGGAGAAAGGGTTTAGGAATCATAGCTCTGTAATGCATAGCCTCCTCTTTTTCAAGGGACCAAAAGTAATTGGACAAGGGACTCTAAGGGCTGCAATTAACTCTGAAGGCGTCTCCCTCGTTAACCTGTAATCAATGAAGTAGTTAAAAGGTCTGGGGTTGATTACAGGTGTGTGGTTTTGCATTTGGAAGCTGTTGCTGTGACCAGACAACATGCGGTCTAAGGAACTCTCAATTGAGGTGAAGCAGAACATCCTGAGGCTGAAAAAAAAAGAAAAAATCCATCAGAGAGATAGCAGACATGCTTGGAGTAGCAAAATCAACAGTCGGGTACATTCTGAGAAAAAAGGAATTGACTGGTGAGCTTGGGAACTCAAAAAGGCCTGGGCGTCCACGGATGACAACAGTGGTGGATGATCGCCGCATACTTTCTTTGGTGAAGAAGAACCCGTTCACAACATCAACTGAAGTCCAGAACACTCTCAGTGAAGTAGGTGTATCTGTCTCTAAGTCAACAGTAAAGAGAAGACTCCATGAAAGTAAATACAAAGGGTTCACATCTAGATGCAAACCATTCATCAATTCCAAAAATAGACAGGCCAGAGTTAAATTTGCTGAAAAACACCTCATGAAGCCAGCTCAGTTCTGGAAAAGTATTCTATGGACAGATGAGACAAAGATCAACCTGTACCAGAATGATGAGAAGAAAAAAGTTTGGAGAAGAAAGGGAACGGCACATGATCCAAGGCACACCACATCCTCTGTAAAACATGGTGGAGGCAACGTGATGGCATGGGCATGCATGGCTTTCAATGGCACTGGGTCACTTGTGTTTATTGATGACATAACAGCAGACAAGAGTAGCCGGATGAATTCTGAAGTGTACCGGGATATACTTTCAGCCCAGATTCAGCCAAATGCCGCAAAGTTGATCGGACGGCGCTTCATAGTACAGATGGACAATGACCCCAAGCATACAGCCAAAGCTACCCAGGAGTTCATGAGTGCAAAAAAGTGGAACATTCTGCAATGGCCAAGTCAATCACCAGATCTTAACCCAATTGAGCATGCATTTCACTTGCTCAAATCCAGACTTAAGACGGAAAGACCCACAAACAAGCAAGACCTGAAGGCTGTGGCTGTAAAGGCCTGGCAAAGGATTAAGAAGGAGGAAACCCAGCGTTTGGTGATGTCCATGGGTTCCAGACTTAAGGCAGTGATTGCCTCCAAAGGATTCGCAACAAAATATTGAAAATACAAATATTTTGTTTGGGTTTTGTTTATTTGTCCAATTACCTTTGACCTTCTAAAATGTGGAGTGTTTGTAAAGAAATGTGTACAATTCCTACAATTTCTATCAGATATTTTTGTTCAAACCTTCAAATTAAACGTTACAATCTGCACTTGAATTCTGTTGTAGAGGTTTCATTTCAAATTCAATGTGGTGGCATGCAGAGCCCAACTCGCGAAAATTGTGTCACTGTCCAAATATTTCTGGACCTAACTGTATATATATATATATATATATAGATATATATATATATATCTATATATATATATATATATACAGTATATATATTATCACTTTTCATGTAATGGTTATCCATAGCTTTTATATCTTCTACCTAATCTTGTAACTCTCCATGAACCTGTTTGAAACAAGAATTTTATGTAACCAATCCATATTATATCTCTTTGCACGCCTTTTTGGGATTGTTTTTTGGTGTCACTTTTCCAATTTCAGTTCCAATAATATATTCTATATTTTTTGTTAATAAAAATCGCAATTTTGGACCATATCTAGTTTTTTTCTCTCTTTTTTCCTACTTTGTTATAATGGTCTATTATTTTGTTCAGCATATATACAGCCTATAATACATTATGTCTATTATTTAATTATTTTGTTAGTGGTGTTTTATGTATGTTTCAGTATTGGCAAAAACGTATTCTCTATGACTGAAAGCCCAAGGCTGCCGGGAGGAATAAAGTTAATTTCCTCTTGGAAGCTGGTCTTTTAGTGCTATGTCCGCTTGTCTTCAGAACCCTATTATATTGCAGATTAACCTCATATCCGAGGGATAGTAATGATTTTGACATGACAGGCTCCCTTTAAGGACAAAATATATATGGTGTAACAGAGGATTGGAAGATTTATATGACAAAAAAAATCAAACTTCTTACAATGATAAAGATGTTCAGCGCAAAATGAACTGCTCTAGAACAGTATGGTGTGAGAAAAAGTGCATTCTCTGCATTATATTAAAGGTAGTGTTTTTTTCTTGTTTTTTTTAAACATCTTTTTTATTCAAATTTTTAAACATAACAAAAATATTAAACAGTCAATTCCATGGTCAAATAGTAAACATCATCATACACTAGATTGATTTGTTCATCAATGCAACTGTAAACCTTGCAAAGGATGAAAAAATAAAAGGTAGTATCACAAACAAAGAATAAGAATGTGAGTATGAAATCTTCCACAATTATGTTCTTGCTATGGTGTCAACTACCATCTCCATATGGTACATGCTAAGTGTCTAATGATGATCCCAAAACCCCCATCGTCCCTCCCAGGTCTTCCAGACAATACCATTCTGTATGGTGGAAAGGGCTAATTATTTTCAGGATTTCCTGAGGACTATAATGAAAACCAATGAATTTTTTCCACAGCGGAAAAACTTTTCCTGCTGACTTTTCTTTACTCCTTTCTGCTTCTATCAGTTCCAGTCTCAATAGATGTTTCATTTGAGATATTATTGCTCCCATTGATGGAGTGTTTGGTTTAAGCCACTCACAAAACAAAGCCCGAAGAGCCACCACTAAAAATGTGTGGATGTTTCTAGGAATCTTTACTTTGTCTACCATACTCTGAGATTCAGATTCGGGGGGGCGTAATTGGTGGAAGAGCAGAGCCTGTGGTGTTTGTGGAAGTTTTGTTCCCCAACATGCTTGAATCTGGTCCCTTACTCGCTTCCAATATGTTTTCTGTACACTCCCACACCCCATGCCACAGATTCGTAAAGGGCACCCCACACTTAGGACACGCTGTAATCCGGCCAGGGCAGCTATGGAAAGTCTGGATGTTAATGCCATACAGCGCTGTGTGCATGAGCTTGAAATAAGTCTCCCTCCATCTCTCACACAAGATGGATTTTCTCACCCGTTCCCACCTTTGTTTTATTGTCTTCATTATCTCCTCATCTCCTGTCCACCTCTCCCATGTTCTGAACATTTTGCTCTGTTTTAATGTAACAAATTTGTGCCTCAAGGTGCTGTACAATGAGGTGATACTCGCTATTTGGGTGCGCGGGCCTATACTGTCATCTAAGGCATGAGAGACAGATTCCCTCTCCAAGTTTCTAAGTCTGGACTGACAAAAAGAATGAAGCTGCACGACCTTTATGAAATGTTTCCCGTGTATCTTGAATTTGGCCATAATTTCTTGAGGAGACATCCACCATTTTTCCTCCCGGCACATAATGGACCCCGCTGTCTGCAACTAATCACAGCTCTGATCAATGACCCTCTTAATTTCAGCTCCCTGGAGGAACTCGGGGTGACCAAATATTGGCATATGTTTGGAAACCAGATAGGGAGGCTTATGGGCCTTCCTCACTATCTTCCAACATACTATGGTGTCCCTTAGTAAAAAGGAGTGTGGCACCCCTGTGGTTAGGCACTACAGGGGAATACAGCACCTTAACAGGAAGGTGCAGTGCTCTTTGGTCACAGGTGAAAGAGAGAAGAAATGCAGAGCCTTATATTAGATTGAGTAACATTGACTCAACAGCCCCTACCTTCATATTCCTGGGACTGTTTATATAGTAGGTCCATAGGGGGGTGGAGCCGAGCTGAGCGTGAGACACAACGTGATTGACAGGACGACTGAGTGACAGTCAGTTAACAGTCAGTCAGTAAAGAGTGACAAGAAGAGACGAGAGTAAATTGATGACTGAAAGAAGGGCTAGAAATAACATAGACCCGATGTCCTGAGTGAGGGTACCCCAAAAGAAAAGAAAGACACAGGAAAAGGGGTAACCCAGATGGAAAGGGGACGCTTTAGGTCTGGCGAGAGCCGGCTGAAGAGTTCAGGTCGACACCGGTATAACGGAATCGAGGAGGTTTGTCAGGTTTATCCTCAAACCATTGACCATTAACCTGGGATCTTAAATAAGAGGAGTCCCGGTACCCATCAAGAGTAGAGATGAGCGAACCGGCCGCGGTTCGGCTCAAGTTCGGTTCGCCGAATGGAGGTCCGGTTCGAGTTCGGTTCGGCGAACCGGTTTAACGAACCGCTCGAACCCCATAGGAAACAATGGGAGGCAATTACAAACACATAAAAACGCATTATAAATGTACACATACAGTTAATAAACATTGCCATAACACTTACCTGTCCCCGGGATGCGTCCTGCACTCTGTCTCCTGCCGCTATTCCTCCCGATAATCACTGCGTCCTGCTGTTAACCAGCAGTGATGCAGGACCTATGTGACATCATCAAAATAGCATGTGACCAGTCACGTGTCTGTTATCTCTTTGGCTACAAACTGGTCACATGACTATGACGCCTCATGCTAGGACCTGTCATTGCATCTCTCTGTTACACGGTGCACGTTTGTGTATCGCCGTGTACCAGCGACATGCTCTAGCACACGGTCGACTCCTCGCTCTGCTTCCTCAGTCCCTTAAGGTACCGTCACACTAAGCGACACTCCAGCGATCCCACCAGCAATTTGACCTGGCAGGGATCGCTGGAGCGTCGCTACACGGGTTGCTGGTGAGCTGTCAAACAGGCAGATCTCACCAGCAACCAGTGACCAGCCCCCAGCCAGCAGCGCCGCATGGAAACGATGCTGCACTTGGTAACTAAGGTAAATATCGGGTAACCAACCCAATATTTACCTTGGTTACCAGCGCACACCGCTTAGCGCTGGCTCCCTGCACACCTAGCCACAGTACACATTGGGTTAATTTAACCCGATCTGTAGTCTGGCTATGTGTGCAGGGAGCAGGGAGCTGGCACTGGCAGCGTGAGAGCGGCGGACGCTGGTAACTACGGTAAACATCGGGTAACCAAAGAAAGGGCTTCTTAGTTAGCTGATGTTTACCGTAGTTACCAGCGTTCGCAGAAGCCGGCTCCTGACCGGCTGACACAGCCGGTCAGTAACGGAGATCACTGTTGCCATAGCAACGCGCTTGGTAGCGGTGACAGGGACGTCCTGCTACCAGCCCGCAGCGGCACCGGAATCACGTAATCGGAGCAGCGTTGCTATGGCAACCCATGCAACCACTTACAGCCGGGAGCCTGTGGTCACTCTCACAGAGTGATTTCTGCACGGAGCACAGCGTCTTCCTCCCATGCAGTGCTGTCTGATGGAGCAGACAGAGCTGCATGTGTTGAAGGGGAAAGAAGACAGAAGACCAGGATCGTGGAGGGCTGACAGGGGGTAATAAAGATGGAGTCACTAAGTGTGTCTGTGTATTTATTTCTATTAAAGTATTTTTTTTCTGTGTTGTGTTTTTTTTTTTTAACCCTTTATTGGAGATTCTTAATGGCCGGGTCAAACGTGCCTGACATTAAGAATTCCTGACTTAATACTAGCTAGTAAAACAAAGCTAGTATTAACTCATTATTACCCAACAAGCCACCCGGCTCCAAGGTTGTTGGAAGAGTTGGATACAGCGCCAGATGATGGCGCTTCTATGAGAGCGCCATTTTCTGGGGCGGCTGCGGACTGCAATTCGCAGCAGAGGGGCCCAGAAACCTCGGGCTAAACTGTGCTGTGGATTCCAATCCCCCAGCTGCCTAGTTGTACCCGGCTGGACACAAAAATGGGGCGAAGCCCACGTTGTTTTTTTTTTTTTTTTTATTATTTCATAAAATTCATGAATTAAGTACAAAAAGGGCTTCCCTATATTTGTAGTTCCCAGCCGGGTACAAATAGGCAGCTGGGGGTTGGGGGCAGCCCGTAGTTGCCTGCTGTACCTGGCTAGCATACAAAAATATGGCAAAGCGCAAGTCATTTTTTTTTTTAGTTTTTTGGCAAAAAGAAACAAAAAATGCTTCCGTGGATTTTCCATTGCCAGTGAAGGCAACACCAAGCAGGGGGGGGGGGGGGTTAGCAGCCAGTAGCTGCTTGGATTACCCTTTGCTAGCAATACAAAAAATGCAGCGGGAGCCCATATATATTTTTTTTAATTATTTATTTAAATAACTAAAAACAAAAAGGGCTTCCCTGTATTTTGATTGCCTGACATCACAAATGCTGTAAAAATAAATCTTTAAAAAAGATGACGTAGCGCCCCGCGGTATTTTTGATTCTCAGTGCAGATAAAGCAGACCGCTACGGGTTGCCACCCCATCTGCCTGGTGTTACCTTGGCTGGCAATCAAAATACAGGGAAGCACATTAATTTTTTCTATTTAAAAAATAGTTAAAAAAAATGACGTTTGTTCTCCCCATTTTTGATAGCCAGCTAGGGTAAAGCTGTAGCCTGAAAACCACAGCTGGCAGCTTTACCGTGGTTGGGGATCCAATGTGGAGGTCACCCCAGGCTCTTTTTTTATAATTATTATATAAATATTAATAATTACAAAAAAAAAGTAAGGTTGGGGGGGCGGAGCTAGCCGATGGCACACTGAGACGCTGTAAGAAGGAGCTCCCACATACCAGCGGTGAATTCTCACACTTCAAAGGCACTCACCGGGTCCAGGATCAGTAATGGCACGCAGGAGAGGACGGGGGACGAGTGTACAGACTCCAGAGGGGGAAGGTACAGATATCACCCGCTTTTTCGGGACCTCAGCCTCCCAGCCTGATACCTCTGCTCTCTCCAACATGGCGCCGGCAGACACTGAGGCAGGAGATAACGCTCAGCAAACATGCAGAGGAGCAACCTCACTGTCTCCTCACATAACAGCAGCCAGCTCAGCTATAAACATAGATAAGGCACAGCAGGACACTACAGAAGGGAGTATTGAAAACCCCCTGTCCCAGCCACAAAAGCGACTGCCAGATAAACTGCAGGCAGAGCAGGGCCCCAGCTCTGTGATACAGCAGACCCCAGCAGCCATGGGAAGCAGATCTGTGACACCCGGAGAGGAGCCTGTAATACCACAACAACAGCACACATCACCTAAAGAACAAAGATCCCCCCCCTCCAACACCTCCACCCGCAGAAACAAGGGAGAGAAGAATAAATCAGACCAGACACAGGAGCAAGAAGAAGATTGGGATTGGAAAGCACATATCAGATCAATTCCAACCAGGCAGGAAATGGACTCTTTGCTGGGGAAACTGAGGGAATCCCATAAGCAAGACATGGCCTCTATACAATCAGAAATCAAACAGATTGGTCAGCGTGTAGCAGCTACAGAAGAGGTGCAGGAACAGGTATTTTCCCATATAGAATCACATCAACAAGTCCTATCAGAGCACACGGCCCAGATACAGGACATTCTGACCCACTTAGACGATATTGAAAACAGACATCGCCGTAATAACTTAAGAATTAGAGGCCTCACAGAAGCAGTGGCACCACCACAGCTGGATGAATGGGCACAAAAATTCTTTACCCGTCTCCTCCAACGCGACCCAGAACAACGCATAGAACTGGACCGCATCCACAGATCCCTAGGCCCCAAATCTCCTGATCCGGCCAGACCAAGAGATGTGATATGTCGGGTCCACTTCTATAAAGAAAAGGAGGCCATACTACAAAGATGCAGAGAGAAAGGAGCGGGTACATATAAAGGGACACCTCTGATTGTCCTACCAGACCTAGCACGGAGGACACTGCAACTACGCAAGGCCTTAAGACCACTACTCCAATCCCTCAAAGATAAGGATGTTCCATATCGCTGGGGATATCCGTTCCAACTCACAGCAAAGAAAAATGGGAAGTCGGCGGTCTTCCGGTCCTTGGGAGACCTCCCCAACTTCCTAGGGACTTTTGAACTGCCTATGATCAGCCTGCCAGATTGGCCAACCCCGGGGGGCCCTGCACCCTTACCACCAAGAGAGCACTGGCGACAAGTCCAGAAGAGAAGGGGTGGAGGATCCCCCCGTGATATACACCGCTGAATATCGCTGACCATCCAAAGAAAAGGACAAAAACTTCTTGGAAAACCAGGAGGCGAGATATAAATTGATTGTATTGGACTGCTTACCTGTTCATAGAGCGTCATGTATCAGTATCTTCTCTCCTCACGCTTACTTTCCTAGTCCCCCCCCCTTTTTTTTTTTTTTTTTTCTTTTCTTCTCTTTCCTTCTCTCTCTCCCTACTCCCCTCCACTCGCCCCCTCTCCCCTCCCCTTATACCTCTTCCTTCGTATCATTCCCACCTTGCGTCTTCCTCTTCACACACCTTCTATGAGCGCACTACTTCCTACAAACTAACTCTACTCAACCCATTTTCCCTCCCCAGCACACATACTTACAAAGGATACATGCCCTACACTAATTTCTACCTCCTTCCTCTCCCCCCCTCTTAGACATGCTCTCTACATACACCACTCCATACGCCTCCTACACTCCGTCCTCCCACTTCTCCCCACGTCCTCCCCCCTGGTCCTTTGCCCTACACCACTTCATATTTATTTATTTATTTTATTTTTTTTTTTTTATTTTTTTTTTTTTTTTTATTGTCTCACTCAATCTGTTGCTCCCCCTTTCATTCTTTACATCTGGATCTGATACTGAGCTCTGGTTTAATGGCATTTTATATTGAGTTGATAGCCTCGTGTTCTCCTCCCGATGTGCGATCCATACCCAAAACACACCAAGTAATTGGGGGTGTGGGGGAGGGGAATGGAAAAGTGATTAATCACTACTAGACTGTATACGTTGATTGTTATTCATATTACTTGTGGGCGTTCTCCGCAGAAGGGAGTTCCTGAAAGACCGTAGGCTTTCCCGCACCTCTATTAGGGACGTGGCAGAGTGCCACATTAGACAATAGTCTACCAGTAGATACCTAAGATCAGTAGGCACCCTAGTCCTACTTAGCTTATCTAATTTTACCTTTCACCACTATCTTATCTCTGCTCTTTCTCTTCTCCCCTTGGTTTTCCCTATACCCTGCCTACCCTTTTCTGTGATGTCGCACCTCACCTTTTGCACTTACAATACTAAAGGCTTAAATAAACCCGAAAAGAGAAGTCAGATCCTATATCGCCTGCACAGGAAGGGAGTTAAAATAGCCCTATTTCAAGAGACACACTTCATAGCCTCCAACACTCCCAACTGTAAAACCAAGAATTACCCGACATGGTTCCATGGCCCACACCCCAACAAGAAGGCATGTGGCGTTTCCATTGCTTTTCACAAGACATTCCAGCCAACAGTTCTCGACACGCTCACTAGCCCGGAGGGACGCTGGCTATTTCTTAAAATATATTTACTGAATAATACTTATACAATCGCTAACATCTATTTCCCAAATCAGGACCAGGTATCCTTTGGAGTGGAGACTCTGGAGAAGCTGGCAGAGTTTGCGGGTGGCACCTGTATCATCTTGGGAGGAGACTTCAACCTTGTGCTGGATCCAGCCATGGATTCGTCCTCTGGTAGGTCTGCAATCCCCTCCTCGGCACTACGCAGATTAAAACGAGAACTAACATCCCTTAAACTAGTCGATCTTTGGAGGGTCTTACATCCCGGAGTCAGAGACTACAGTTTTCATTCCACAGTTCATAATAGCTACACCAGACTAGACCACATTTTCATATCCCACGACCTGCTAGACAAATCCCCGGGTTGTTCAATGGATGTTTTTCTCTGGTCGGACCACGCACCAGTATATGGGGAAATTGGGGTGAGAGATATGGGGGGGGTGGGACACACATGGAGACTGAACGACAACCTGCTCAAGAATGAACAATGCCTGGAGGATATTCATAAAACCATTGCAAACTTCAAAATAGATCATATGGCAGATCCCACACCTGCCCCGGTCAAATGGGAAGCGTTGAAATGTATGATCAGGGGGGTCTGCATATCCCATGGATCAAGAATTAAAAAAGAAAGTGCAAGGGAACTAAAAGAACTGTTAGCACAACTAGGCCATAAAGAAACGATAAACAAAACCAAATCCAGTGACACCATTAAAACGGAAATTTCTACTATCCGCCACCAAATATTATCTATCCTTGACCGAAAATCACTGTGTATCAGAGATAAATTTCGTAGGAATATCTTTGAGTTTGGAGATAAAAGTGGACGATTGTTAGCCAGGACCCTTCACCCCAGACAGGCACAAACCCCAATATTAGCGTTAAACTCACAGACAGGTACCCAGATACATTCCACCCCTGACATATTAGAAGAATTCAGAAACTACTATACAAAACTTTATAACATCCCATCCCCACATACCCCATCACCTGATGCGAGACATCGCGACATTTGGGAATACTTAAACAAATATGCCCCAGACCCCCTTGAAGATGCGGTAGCTGAAGACATAGACGAGGATTTCTCAGACACAGAGCTAAGCGATGCCATTAAAACCCTTAAAGTGGGTAAAAGCCCTGGTCCTGATGGGTTTACCCCCCGGTTTTACAAAATATGTGGAGGGGCCTGCAGCCCTATAATGCTGAAAGCCTTCAATTCCATAACCAACACATGCCAGTTCCCTAAACAGACACTCCAAGCCCGAATAACTGTAATCCCCAAGCCTGGCAGGGACCCACTGACCTGCTCTAATTACAGACCTATCTCACTAATAAATGTGGATATTAAATTGTACTCTAAAATGATAGCCCTGAGACTAGGCCCCCTCATACCCAAACTAATCCACAAAGACCAGGTGGGATTTGTCCCAGGGAGGGAGGCACGGGACAACACTATTAGAACCCTGTCCCTAGTGGCCCAGGCACGTCAGCGTCAAATCCCAATGTGCCTCTTGACAGTAGATGCCGAAAAGGCATTTGACAGAGTCCATTGGTTTTTTTTAGAAGCCACGATGCAGGCAATCGGCGTCCGTTCGCGCTTACTACAATGGATAAAAGCATTATATCACGAACCAACGGCACAAGTGGGCGTGAACGGACGCCTGTCAGCTCCATTTAATATTAGAAACGGTACCAGACAGGGATGCCCCCTATCGCCATACCTATACATCCTGGTAATGGAATCCTTAGCAAATGCACTCAGGGAAAACCCTTCGATAAAAGGGATACAGATAGGACAAACATCTCATAAATTAGCACTATTTGCGGACGATCTCTTGATATATGTGACACAGCCGAAGACTAGTTTGCCCAACATACTGCAGGAGTTTGAGATCTTTGGCAGACTCTCCAATTTTAAAGTAAACCTACAAAAAACAGAGATCTTAAATGTATCGCTACCATCCGTAGAAGAGAATACTCTCAAACCCGCCTTCCCCTTTAAGTGGGCCAGCAATTACATTAAATATCTGGGGATCAGGGTTTCTCCCAACCACCAAGATCTATATAATTACAATTTCCCAGACCTTTTAAAAAATATCCACAAAGACCTCATAGCATGGCATAACCTCCCCATTTCCTGGTTCGGCAGGGTCAATACAATTAAAATGGATGTCCTACCTAAAATACTATACCTGTTTCAAACTATCCCACTGAACCTAGGAGAAAATGTCTTCCTCAAGTTAAAGAAGATGATCAGCAATTTTATATGGCGTGGCACCAAACCCCGACTGAAATACTCAATGCTGACTAAATCTCGCTGGGACGGAGGGGCGGGGCTCCCGGATCTTAAAGCTTATCACGCAGCAGCGGTGGGTGGTTGCATATTGGATCTCCTGCACAGTAAAGACAGAAAATTGTGGGTGGAGATTGAATGTGAACTATGCCCGAATATGGCACACGGAATCTTCTGGTTGTCATCTAGAACTAACCTTGGGACCCTGGGAGTTTCCCCGATCCTCTTGTCCCTGGCTACAGCGTGGAGGACAGCCAATAGACGATATAGATTGACAGGAGAACCGGGTCCTATGACGCCTCTGGTGGGCAACCCCGCGTTTCAATGCTGGTTTCACGAACCTCATCCCAGACTGATTTCAACGCCAATGGGAAGGATTCCACGAGTTAAAGACGTAATTACCCAACAGGGATGCAAACCACTGATATCCCTGCTTGGAGACCGGCCACGGGAACCAGGTTACTGGTTCCAATATCTACAACTACGTAGTTTCATAGATTCTCTGGCTCCGGGATCTGAGATACATAAGGATCTGACTCCATTTGAAAAACTATGCTTCCTTAGAGAAACACCCCCTCACATAGTCTCAATAATCTACAACATAGCAGTGCCCGAGGGGGGTGGAGGAGACGACTTGCCTGACTACGTTAGACATTGGCAAACAGAATTGTGCCAGACTTTTCCCAAGGCACAATGGTGTAAGTCATTTAACCTAACACATAAATCCACCATTTCTTGTAGAATGCAGGAACTCAATTATAAAATCCTCTCACGGTGGTATAGGACACCCGCCAGACTACATAAAATGTTCCCAGAGGTATCTGACGCCTGTTGGAGGTGCAAGACCTCAGTGGGCACAATGCTACATATCTGGTGGACCTGCCCAGGGATACAGGGTCTTTGGAAAGATGTCTTTGCTCTCTATAACCATTTACATCACACGGAAGTGACACCCTCACCGGAAGTGGCCCTCTTATCAATGTATACAGGGGCAGTCTCCAAGGCGAAGAAAGGCTTGCTCTCGTACTTTATGATTTCAATGAGGCAAATCATACCGAGGCATTGGAGATCCCCCTGTACATTGAGGAGAGCAGACTGGGTAGAGGCTATGGATAGCCTGCGGCGTCTGGAGGAGTTGAGAGCGTTTGACGAAGGGAAAGACTCCTTGTGTTTCTCGGTTTGGTACCCGTGGCTTCAGTATAGAGAAACACAGCAATTCCAAACCTGGTTACTCACAGGCGCTCTATCACAATAAATATTCAAGAAGCCGGGATGGGCTCCCGGACACAGGAGTGGCGCGGCATCACAATACAGACCTTCTCCTCCCCCCCCCATCATTTCCCCATGTCTTCCCCTCCTTCCCTTTTTCTCTACCTATCTTTCTCTCCCTCTCTCTATATCTCTTTCTCACCTAATTGATATACATAGGGTCATGTTTTCATACCTATTGAACCAGACTATACAGAAGGAGTTGCCTTTAACACTTTACACGGAATAAATATAAAGATAGAAGATTATTACATGTTAAAATTAAGATGTTCTATAGGATGTTTTACAGATTTTACCTTCCACATGATTTGCGATACATTTCATAGTACCATACGTTTTACGAGACTTCAAGACATAGGTTATTTTATAATCTTCATATGCTGTAACATTGGGTAACATGAAAGACCCTTATGCATTTCTTATCTTCTGTTATATGAAAACTTTTGAAATAATAAAGAAATATTAAACGAAAAAAGTAAGGTTGGATTGGATATTAGATCACCAGCCAAGGTAAAGCGGACAGCTGTGGTCTGGTATTCTCAGGGTGGGAAGGTCCATAGTTATTGGGCCTTCACAGCCTAAAAATAGCAGGCCGCAGGCACCCCAGATGTGGCGCATCCACTAGATGCGCCAATTCTGGCGCTTCACCCCAGCTCATCCCGTGCCCTGGTGCAGTGGCAAACAGGGTAATAAATGGGGTTGATACTAGCTGTAAAGTCACTTGACATCAAGCCCAGCAGTTTGTGATATCATGGCATCTATCAGATACCCGCCATCATAAACTGTCAGTACTAACAAAAAAAAAGCGACAAAAAAAATTTATTTGAAAGAACACTCCCCCAAAACATTCCCTCTTTCACCAATTTATTGTAAGAAAAAAAAATAAGGGGGTCCCACGATGACTCTGGACTGTCTAGAATATGGGGGGAGACACTCAGGGAACGTATCCCCCATTTTCTAGGAGTGCAGACCCTCCATGTGAGGAGTGTGGGTGCAATGAATCTGCCTTCACTCTCCCCGGGTCCACAGCAGCAGAGTCCATGTCGTAACGGTTGCTACCAAAGCTGCAATGCCCTGCTCATGAGGTAAGGGCATGCCTAATCAGGAGAACTATTCTACATTTCCAAATATTGGTATTTGCTGATATTATTGCTATTCCACCTACTATATATTGGGGATAGGATCTTGGAGATGGAATATCCTTTTAAGTCCAGTTATCCAGCTGAATGAATACTAAACAACAGAGCTCGCTATTTAGATGTGTTTTCTTGTGGCGTATAACGGACTCTCATGTTTGGTAGTCGTTCAGCAGGGCAACTAGAAAATCAAATACCTCCATTTGGAAATGTATTATATAGCTCTCCTGATCAACTATGTTCCTTACTTCATGAGGCGGGCATTGCAGTAATAATAATAATTTATTCATTTATATAGCGCTATTAATTCCATAGCACTTTGCATACATTGGCAACACTGTCCCCATTGGGGCTCACAATCTAAATTCCCTATCTGTATGTCTTTTGAGTGTGGGAGGAAACCAGACTACCCGGAGGAAACCCACGCAAACACGGGGAGAACATACAAACTCCTTGCAGATGGTGTCCTTGGTGGGAATTGAACCCAGGACCTCAGCGCTGCAAGACTGCAGTGCTAACCACTGAGCCACCGTGTCGCCTATTTAGCTTACAGATGCATAACCACCACTCACTGTGTCTGAACACAGGAAGTTGAGCTGACAGCCGCTCTGTGCATGCGGCAGAGTCTATTGTGAAGGAGAGGGCTGCGGGGGATCAACGCTGCACAGGTACCGTGGGACACCGGGGAACACCGGTGGGGTTATAGGGGGTGACCTGGCAGGGCCTGGGGAGGAGGTTTCTGTCGCTTGTGTCATGGCACATGCGACAGAAATCAGAGGAGTAGGGTGAATGTGGCCGGCGCGCTGCTGTGCACGCGGCCATCTTGGATTTCCGGGAGGGGGTCGGGGGGGGGAGGCACTTTGGCGACACTGGGGGACCGGAGGGGACCGGGGAGGAGATTTATCATGTTTGTTCATGCCAGATGGGAGATAAATATTTTTTTACCAACGCTGTCATTTACTGTAACGTAATCATCGGTATACGGTGTATACCGGTGATCACGTGAGCGGGGACCGGAAAAAACGGCCTAAATCATGATCTTCAGGGTCTTAGCTATCCCCCTGAAACCCTGGAGATTTTCTGACGCTCGGGGGCGCTATTCACTTATTTCTGCCTGCTGTTTATAAACGGCAGATCAGAATAAGGCTACATTCACATGACCGATCCGTTTTTGCGGTCTGCAAAAAACGGTTCGTTTTTTTTATGGGTGCATCCATGTGGCATCCGTTTGTGTTCCATATACGGTCCATATGTCATCCGTGTGCCTTCCGTTTGTTTGCGTACTGCAAAAAAACTGAAGGAGGGAAAATACATAAATTTACCCAGGATCTGTGATGCCCTGGACCCCCAGGGGTCACAGGTAACAACACACAACACCACACACACCCCCACCCCAGTGAGGCACCAGCAGCCAACAAGTCCTGACCGCCTCCCTCAGGTCTAGCAAGGCACACCAGGTGGGCGGAGCCAGGCGGATAGGCACGCCCTCCGAGGAGTCTGCTGGCCTGAGGCAGGGAAAGGACAAGTGAGTTGAGTGGGGAGAGGAGTAGTGAGAGGAGTAAAAGTGGCGAGCTGAGAGTCAGGGGCCTAGGACGGAAGCTAGGACCCCTTGGAATGGTCAGGCAGGCAGATGGTGGTGGCCGTTTGCAGGAGTCCGGTCAGGGACTGAACTGCGGAACCGTAGGGATCGAGGAGAGGGTGGTGACCCTTTGGAACTGAACCGGGGAGCTAACAAGTCAACCGGAGCACCAGGCAGGGTACTTAGACCCCGTTCTAGCCCAGAAGCAACCGGGCTCAGACAAATCTACTGATTGCGGTCTGGACCTCAGGGGTTCATTCCCACCCAAAGTCCCGATAGACGGCAACAGCCCACCGATTCCGGATAAGAGCCACCGCCAAGGGTCAGAGATCCAAAGGGCCAGCGCCTGCAGGCAAAAGGGCTCCTCCGGTACCCAAAAGTCGGGGAGCGGACTACCGTTGCTGAAGCATATGTGTCACTATAGCAAATTTAAAGGTGCAGGAGAAAGGCGACATCATCAACCTCACTGGAAACACACGCAGCCGGCTGCGGGCACCGATCTACACCGAACTTGGTTTACCATTAATTCTGTGTGGTTTAATCATGAGTACACCATTGCCATCAGGCACCGCGCTGCAAGCGAGCCCCTGCGTCCTGCAACCCCCCGCTCCTGCCACCTGGCCCTGGGACCAAAAAACACCCTACCCACGGAGGGGTCAACACCTAGCTGCAACCCACCACCGATCCCGGACGAGCCCCCGCACCCTCACCGCAGCGGTGGTGCCCATCACCTCACCACGGCCCGTGGGTGGCGTCACAAACTGTTACCGGTCACCGCGGCTCTGGCCGTGAAACCGGTCCACCCCAAACCAAACAACCAATACCCCCCTTTTCAGAGCTACGTGGCCCCCGGTCCAGAGGCGCTCGAGCCACCGACAACCCGAGCCCGGATCCGAGCGGCTCGGCGGAGAGCAACCGAGCCCCCAGGGCGGTACAGATCCATAGCTTCAACCTACATGAGGCGGTCACATGTTCACTCCAGTGCCATTTTCTACTGCTTTTCACAGCATAGAGCGCTTTGGTGATTTTCTTGTGCTTGTACACTTCATATCAGTCTTTTCTGTCATTATAATGGCAGAAAGACACATAATGTCCCACTCTCCTGCATTTTGTAATTTTGCTCCTTTGGTGCCTTTCATGTGGCACTAAGGGGTGCTTAGCCTTGTATGTAGCCAATAAAATGAAAAAGAATGACGTGGGGTTCCCCCTATATTTGTAGCCAGCTAGGGTAAAGCAGACGGCTGCAGCCTGCAGACCATAGCTGGCAGCTTCACCTTGGCTGGTAATCCAAAACTGAGGGCACCTCACGCTGTTATTTTAAATTAAATAAATAATTAAAAAAAAAAACCACGTGGGGGTCCCCCCAAAATTGGATCACCAGCCAAGGTAAAGCAGACAGCTGGGGTCTGATATTTTCAGACTAGGGAGGTCCATGGTTATTGGACTCTCCCCAGCCTAAAAATAGCAGGCCGCAGCCGCCCCAGAAGTGGCGCATCCATTAGATGCGCCAATCCTGGTGCTTCGCCCCAGCTCATCCCGTGCCCTGGTGCGGTGGCAAACGGGGTAATATATGGGGTTAATACCAGATGTGTAATGTCACCTGGCATCAAGCCCTGGGGTTAGTGATGTCACGCGTCTATCAGATACCCGACATCACAAACCCAGTCAGTAATAAAAAAAAATAGACGACAAACATTTTTATTTGAAAAAACACTCCCCAACACATTCCCTCTTCACCAATTTATTAGAAAGAAAAACAAATTCAGGTCTGCTGTAATCCAAGCGGTTACCATGACGATCCACACTGTCCCAGTCAATGAAGAGCAGGATGTTCCCCATTGGCTGGGAGAGCAATGCAGTGACCTGGGATAACATCAATGGGTCAGCCCAGGTCACTGCAGGGGATGACAAGTGCTGCTGTCAGTGAGGTACATTACCTGCGCTGATCTCCTGCACTGCTGACAGCACCTGTCACTGACTTCAATGACCTTCACAGCCAAGTATCGCGAGCGGCCCGTGACATCACCGCTAGTCACAGTCTCGGGTCGGAAGCGAGAGAAGGTGATAAGACAAGCGGCGGCCATGGAGGACAGTGACAGCGCTGAGGTCGGGAGAGCGGGACTTCATCACTGCAGGTAAGCAGAGCGGGGCCATGTGTGCAGAGTGTCAGGTGGGCGGAGCCTAGTGGGGTAATGTGTGCAGAGTGCCAGGTGGGCAGAGCCTAGCGGGGGTAATGTGTGCAGAGTGCCAGGTGGGCGGAGCCTAGCGGGACCATGTGTGCAGAGTGCCAGGTGGGCGGAGCCTAGCTGGACCATGTGTGCAAAGTCCCAGGTGGGCGGAGCCTAGCGGGCTAATGTGTGCAGAGTGCCAGGTGGGCGGAGCCTGGCGGGGTAATGTGTGCAGAGTGCCAGGTGGGCGGAGCGAGCTGAGCGGGGAAGTGTCGCCTTCCTGCACATGTAACTAGGATAAATATCGGGTAACCAAGGAAAGCGCTTTGCTTGGATACCCGATGTTTATCTTGGTTACCAGCTTACCGCAGGCTGCCAGCGATGGCTCACTGCACACTGTAGCTGTAAAAAGCCCTGCTTTTGCTGCTAGAACCGTTCTCGTACGTAACTCGAACTGTCGAGCTTTTAGCAAAAAGCTCGAGTTCTAGTTCGATCTAGAACACCCCCCAAAATCACTCGAACTGCGAACTGGAGAACCACGAACCGCGCTCAACTCTAATCAAGAGTCTGACTACTAACCCCAAGCCAAGTTCACGACGCTGTTGCGGGATAGAAAAAGAAACCGTGCAGCATCAGATCTCTGGGACCAGTGACGAGACTAACGAGTGGGTTAAAGAGGGAGTCACAGAGCCCTCAGAGCAGGGACCGCGAAAGAGACAAAGAAAGGTTACCTCAGAGAGAGACTCTGTCATTAAATCTCCTCCGAAACTTGTGACCCTTGGCCTTCTGGTAACCGAACTGTTTCTGCTGTGAACTTTTGGAAACAAACTAGATGCTAGTAAAAAGGACTTGTTTGAACTGATGTGGACTCGGTGTGTCGTCTCTCCGCCGTTCGACTCGACCCTGCGATGTCAGAGAAGAAGGCAGCCATCACCGCTCGGTCGCTTCCCTCCTGGTCAGCGACCCACCGCCCTGACGTAAAATAGCTCCACCTGTGGGGAGCTGAGAGATCTTAAGCTTTCGTCACCATCGCCTCAGAGGTCGGCCGCGGGCAGCGCTGGTATATCCCGCTTACCAGACACTACAGGTGGCGTCACGTATATCCCCAAAATCATCCCTGTACCCCATTCCCCAGCCGCAGAGTGAGCGCCCAGGGCACGAAGCCGGGACCGACCACCTGTGATAACCCCATCGAGAGTAAAGTAGCCGTAGTCCCGGCGTTAGAGTACACCCTACCGAAAACCCTGATGGTCGACTCAGGAGGATCTCACTATCTGTGGCAGTTTAGCTTGTCTAGTGTGGATAAGAGCGGTCAGATCCCAAGGGGCGGCTAACTGTCGTTCTAGATGGGTGTTTGAGTAGCAACTAGTGTCGTGTATCCAGTCCACTACATGTCTAAATAAAGAGGTGATATTCTAAGCACGTATATTTGGAAAATTAACCCCGCCTTCACTTCTCAGTAGCATCAGTTTTTCTAGTGCAATTCTGGGTCTTTTACCTGTCCAAATAAAATGTGTAAAGGCCTTCTTCAGTCTATTTATGTTTAAATGTTTTAAAATTAAAGGCAGGGTTTGCAAGGGGTATAGGAGCCTGGCAAAGCTAACCATTTTAACCAGGTGACATCTACCCAAAAGAGATATTGGTAAGTGATGCCACCGCTGTAGTTCCCCCAATATTTTACCTATAAGGGGGTGTAGTTAAGTGAATAGAGTTGATCTGGTCTCCTCCATATCTTTATCCTCAAATACGTTATGTATGACTTTGAGACACGTAGGTCCAGACCTAGCTTGACCCATTGCTCCTGAGGTATTTTGTCTCCTAATTCTACAAGTTCACTTTTTTTATGTTAATCCTGTACCCCGAATATTCACTGAATTTCTGAATAAAGTCAAAGATCCTCCTCAGCTGCTCTAGTGGTCTTGACAAAAAAAGTATGATGTCATCCGCAAATAGAGCAATCTTAACTTTATCTTTGCCTACTCTGATTCCGTCAAATACATCTGACTGCTCCATAAATCTAGCAAAGGGTTCCATGCCCAGGTTGAACAGCAATGGTGACATTGGACATCCCTGTCTGGTCCCCTTGTGCAAGTGAAAAGAATCAGAGAGGAATCCTGGTGTGTGTACTCTAGCTGTAGGGCTATTGTAGACCCCATCCAAAAATGTTCTAAATTTGCCTTTTAAATTGAACGAGTCCAACGTCACCCCCAGCCACTCCCAACTAACGTTATCAAATGCTTTCTCTGCATCAAGCGTTAGGAGGGCTGGTCTGTCTCCTAAATGATGCTGTCGTCCTACCTCGTCCAGTACTGTCAAGACTTTTCTTATGTTTTTAACTGCAACTCTTCCCTTAACAAATCCCAGCTGAGCTGGCTTCACCAGTTGGGGAAGCACCATTGCTAAGCGGTCAGCCATTATTTTGGATATAATCTTTTGGTCTAAGTCAATAAGTGAAATAGGTCTATAGGAACCAGCCTCCAAGGGGTCTTTGCCATGCTTTGGAATTACTTTGATATACGTCTCCTTGGATCTACCTGGAATATCTCCTGTTGTCAAAATGTTGTTGTAGTAAGTAGTCAATACCGGGGAAACCTGTTCCTTGAGTGCTTTGTAAAATTCCCCACTATACCCATTAGGACCGGGTGCCTTTCCATTTTGAAGATGACTTATAGTTTGCTTCACCTCTTCTTCAGTTATGTCTGCATTAATTACATCCTGCTGCTCCTGCGTGAGTTTAGGGAGAGATAAGCTTTGGAGGAAGGCTCTACCCTCTGTCGTATTTGTGTGTGAGAGTTTGTATAGATCTTTATAAAAATTTTGTAGAGTGGAAATTATTTTTTTGGGATCAGAGGTTACCTTTCCTTGTCCATCTTTTATTCTGACTAAGGCCGGTTTCACACATCCGGCTTTTTGCCGCTTTGCCGGATGCGGCGCTCTCCCGTACAGTTAATACAGTACAATGACAGCGCAACAAGCGCCGGTCACATGCTGTCATGTGACCGGCGCATGTGACCCGGAAGTTACAGCGCTGTCATTGCACTGTATTAACTGTACGGGAGAGCGCCGCATCCGGCAAAACGGCAAAAAGCCGGATGTGTGAAACCGGCCTATGGGTGATACTTGTAAACGTGCCTTTGCTAATTTCACCAGAAGCTTACCCGGTTTGTTGCCGTATCTAAGTAACTCAACCTCTTGCCTAGATCTATACACCTGCTCCCTCCTGTCTATCCACGTCTCAAACTCTTGTTTGGTCAGTATCCAATGTTCTCTGTTTTGAGTTGAGGGGTTCTGCAGGAACTTTGTATAGGCATGTCTGGGTTTTGCACTCGATTCAGAATACCCCTCCTTCACTTTTTTCTTAAGGGAAGAGACGTACATTAAAATTCTGCCTCTCAGCACAGTCTTTGCCATGTTCCAAAACAGAGCAGTTTCATCTATGTGTTCTCTGTTGTAAGATACAAACTCATCCCACCAGCAGCGCAATTTGTCATCGAATCCCTCGTCCTTTGTCAGGAAGGCTGGAAACCTCCATATAAAGTCTGTTCCCCTGACCACCCTGTCCGTCAGTTCCATACCCACTGGGGCATGATGTGATATAACCAAATCAAAAATTTCGACCGACTTCAACCTGTTTAATAGACTCTCAGGGGTCAGGAGGTAGTCAATTCTCGACCAGAACTGGTGGACATGGGAAAAGTGAGTAAATTCTCTAGCATCAGGATACAGAGAGCGCCAGACATCCCTCAACCCAGTCTGATTAAGTAGATAGGTGAGTGCGTTCTGCTGACTCCTTCTATCTTCTTCTATCCTATGTACTGTATTAAAGTCACCTTCAGTAATTATCAAGGGAGAATTATCCAGGACAATTTTTCTCTCTATATCTTCAAAAAAGGATTTGTTTGAACCGTTAGGGCCATAAATGTTATATATAGAATAGGTTTCTCCTCCATGGTCTATAGTGACCCGTACCCATCTCCCCTGGTCGTCACACTCCTGAGACAATAATTTAAAAACGAAGTTGCGGTGGAACAAAATCACTACCCCTGCATGTCTACCCTGACTGCCGATCCCACTACTGTCCCCACCTAGAATCTATTTAGCCTGAAAAAATCCTCTTCCCTTAAGTGAGTCTCCTGAAGTAGGACAATGTCTGGGGAGAATCGTTTAAGGTGCCTCAGTATCTTAGACCTTTTGTTCGGAGATCGTAGACCCTTTACATTCCAGGAAATGACAATCATAGTTTTGGTTACTACCTGTTATCAGATACTTGATACTTGTGGAAGGGTTAAACAGCATGCAGAGTCTGTCTGTGACTCCTGAAAGAAGAAAAGTGTTAAAAAAAGGAACAAGAAATACACAACAAGGAAAAATATCCTAGGGCAACAATAACTCTAAATTCAAAATGCACTGTGGTGTGTTCCGAACTGCGCACACCACCAGAAGTGCTATGGACTTCACTTTTTTTCTGAGATTGGGAAAGTGGTTGATTACACAAGCATATTATAGAAACTCAACCTGCACCACATGAAATGTAGGGAATATCAATCAGAACGACATCCGTATCCCCCAACTATCCCCTCACAATTTGTCTAAACAGACCACTCCACTTCCTCCCCCACCAAACTACAGGACATATCCCCAGATGTGGATAGAGATGATGTGAACAAGCGTCCTCAGGCATGGCAGGCCCCACATGACATGACATAACCCATTCCTGGCCCCTCCCCCACCAACCCCCATTTCCTCTCCTCCCAAAAACAGTTCATTCATTCATTATCTTGGTATCATCTCAAAAACAGCTCGGATAAGAGTCCAGACCGTTTTAAGGGAAAGCGGGTATGGATATATACTACGTCACCATTCACAAGTTATCACTGGGTTGCTTCACCTATTACGACCTGTTGACCTCTGGGATTTCCGTGACATCGTTCGGTTGTCCCCCTCTCGGTCTCCTCTTCTCTCTGCAGTTTTTGCCGTTTGCAGTATTTTTTTCAATGTCTCTTTCGGCGTCCCTTGCCGAGTTGTAGACAATGTTGACACCATCGTTTTGGAAAATCCTCAGTATTGTTGGGTACTGAAGTGTGAAGCTCTTCCTAGCTTGATGCAGAGACACACATATTTTGCTTGGCCACATCTGCAGAATAATCCGCAACAGAAGAAGTTTCATTCCTCTTATGATCAATGGTTGGGTTCTCTTTCTGTAGGCCCTTATTATGTCAAACTTGTCGTTGTAGTCCAAAAATTTCATGATCACTTGGCATGGTCTTGTCTGATCACCAGATTTTTGGGCATGGGAGTGCAGGTCTGGGCCCACCTGTGAGTTCTTATTAATTCCCAGAGACGCCAGGAGATCTCTTTCACATAAGCGTTGAAGTTTGGCTACGGGAACCGCTTCAGATAGCCCCACTATTCTCAGGTTGCTCCGCCTGGACCTAGTCTAGAGATCTTCAACCTTGTCCGCTAGGCGCTTCGTTTCTGCGACCGTTTCCTCTAACTGTGAGGACAGTTGCTTGTTATCTTCTTCCAGGGATGACACTCTCTGTTCCAACTCCTCTATCTGTCCTTTATGTTTGTTTAATTGCCCCTGAAAGTTGTGGAGGGCGTTCTGGATAGCTTTCTCTATGGTTTTCTGGATCTCTGGCATGATATTAGCTGCAACCTCTGTTGCCATTGTTTTAAAGTCTACCATTTGCATGTGCGTGTCAACTTCTTTGTGTAGCGCCTGGTCCCACCAGACCCCATGGGGGGCGCGCTCCCTCACATGTGCCCAGTCCCAGCATGGCTCCCACTTGCACTCCAAGTCATAGCCCCAGGCAGCGACGGCCTTCCTCTTACCGGTCTCATGACTCTGCTCCTGCTCACTCCCGGGTCAGACATCATGCTCCTGGGGCTGCTTCAGCCTCTTCCTGTCTGCAGAGCACACACAGTTCTGCAGTGTCTGATTCTAGGCTGCGCGCGAGGTCACGCCCCCTTTCTTAAAGTGGTAGCGCCCAATTACCTGGAAGTGATCTCAGAGGTCACCTGTTGCCATATGGTATTTAAGTTCACCTCCCCTGGCAGCAGGCGCCCGAGCAACGCCTCTATTAGTGCATTTCCAGTGTCCAGAGCCGTTTGTGCTATTATTTGATATCCGTGCATTTGATACCTGGTTCTAATCCTTGTCTTACCGTAGTGCCATCTATACCATTCCGGCTGGGGACGTCACCGCTTATACCTACCGTGGACGTCACCGTGCCATACCTGCCGCGGACACTATCTATACATACCCGCAGTGGACGTCACCGCTCATACCTACAGTGGACGCAGTGGACGTCACCGGGTCCTACCTGCCATGGGCATTATCTGTACCGTACCTGCTGTGGACGTCACCTGCTGTGAACATCTCTGGTTCCATTTCCGTGTTCTGCCGGCTGTGGACGTCACAACCTTGCTACACCTGGCCCTACAGAGACTCCTACTACCGGTTCCTGGCTGCCGTGCATTTAGGCCTTCTGGGGAGGCGCCGCACAGTCCCTGTATAGGGGTTCGCTGCTGGTCGCCTTCTCGGGGGAGTCCGGTGCACGGTCCAGTGGGTCCACCTCCGGACGCTCGCCGCTCCTCGGTGAGCGTAACACTTTGTTGCTGTCATTATAGTGTTCGGCAGATTCACTCATAAAGGCATTGGGAAGCGGTTGAGATATATGAACAGAGACTTGTTCTTCCAGGGGGTCGATGCCATTTCTTCCTCCCCTTCGCTGCTGGCCCTGTCTCTTACACGAGAGTAGTCCAGTTTTTGTGCACTACGTAGGAGGTACCGCTCCATAAATCACAGGTCTGTAAGTTGCAAAAGCACCGTCCCTTTAACGAGGGGAGACCATAAATTGTAGTGTGAGGGTCTTAGTATATGAGTGGCTTATTGTCAGCTCCTTCAGAAGCCAGCAATCAATTTAAAAGATGCAGTTCTGTATGATGGCCACTAGAGGGAGGCAGTATCCTGCAGATGGCTCTGTGTGAGATGCACTATATTGTTTCACCCACTAGATGTCGCACTTCCTGCTTCCCGGGGATCCAGCAGTCGGGCAGTTTTGAAAGAGAAAAAAAAATAAAATGGAGGTTTCCCGCACAGATATCTCTCTCCAGCCTGTGTCAGTGCTCAGTATCAGGGCCGGCGTCACCACGCGGCATACCCGGGCAAGTGCCGGGGCCCTGGACTGACGGGGGGGCCCACTCACGCTATCTAGGACACCTGCGCAGTACGTCGCGCCGTTCATTTTCCCTGTCGGCCTTCGTACTGCCTGCTATTTGCGTTCCACTGTGGAACGCAAGACGGGTGGGGGAGGGGCACATCTCTCCTCCCTCCTCCCCTACTTGATTACTAGTCCACTGTTCATCCCAATGCGTAACGCATGCTGGGACCGCCTCCTCTCACCTCTTTGATGCGAACGTATTGGAGCCGTGCGACCCATTCCTGCTGCTGTCAGAACGCCCCCGTACGTCGTTTCCTCTTACGACAGCAGTGGGCGGGCCTTCAAAGAATGATCGTCATCAGCAGCAGCACACAGATGCACTTCCTGCTACCACAGTGGAACGCACACCGGCACCGCCTCGTTCAGGACCTTGTTGTCACTGGCGACCGGCCGACTCACGGCAGTACAGTACGGAAGCAGGTCCAAACCGTCCGGGTTCATTGGAGTACAAGAAGCCCAGGTTAGAAGAGCTACTCCTGGAGGCCAGAAGTGCATTGCCACTGTTTGTTTTCTTTTTTTTTGCATTTATATTGTACCTATGTGTGTTTGCCAGCTTTTTTTTTTTTTAAATAAACCTGCCTGACATTTCATATGTATTGTCTTGACTCTTTTTTTTTTTTCCCTTGAAAAACTCTGTATATTATATATGTATAATAATGTGAGGGGCAGATGGGTTGTGCAGTGGTATAGTGGGGTGAGGGGGATGGGTGAGGATACAGTAGGTGAGGGCAGAGCTTGTCGTGCAGCGGTATAGTGGGGTGAGGGGGATGGGTGAGGGTACAGTAGGTGAGGGCAGAGCTGGTCGTGCAGCGGTATAGTGGGGTGAGGGGGATGGGTGAGGGTACAGTAGGTGAGGGCAGAGCTGGTCGTGCAGCGGTATAGTGGGGTGAGGGGGATGGGTGAGGGTACAGTAGGTGAGGGCAGAGCTGGTCGTGCAGCGGTATAGTGGGGTGAGGGGGATGGGTGAGGGTACAGTAGGTGAGGGCAGAGCTGGTCGTGCAGCGGTATAGTGGGGTGAGGGGGATGGGTGAGGGTACAGTAGGTGAGGGCAGAGCTGGTCGTGCAGCGGTATAGTGGGGTGAGGGGGATGGGTGAGGGTACAGTAGGTGAGGGCAGAGCTGGTCGTGCAGTGGTATAGTGGGGTGAGGGGGATGGGTGAGGGTACAGTAGGTGAGGGCAGAGCTGGTCGTGCAGCGGTATAGTGGGGTGAGGGGGATGGGTGAGGGTACAGTAGGTGAGGGCAGAGCTGGTCGTGCAGCGGTATAGTGGGGTGAGGGGGATGGGTGAGGGTACAGTAGGTGAGGGCAGAGCTGGTCGTGCAGCGGTATAGTGGGGTGAGGGGGATGGGTGAGGGTACAGTAGGTGAGGGCAGAGCTGGTCGTGCAGCGGTATAGTGGGGTGAGGGGGATGGGTAAGGATATAGTAGGTGAGGGCAGAGCTGGTCGTGCAGTGGTAAAGTGGGGTGAGGGGGATGGGTGAGGGTACAGTAGGTGAGGGCAGAGCTGGTCGTGCAGCGGTATAGTGGGGTGAGGGGGATGGGTGAGGATACAGTAGGTGAGGGCAGAGCTGGTCGTGCAGCGGTATAGTGGGGTGAGGGGGATGGGTGAGGGTACAGTAGGTGAGGGCAGAGCTGGTCGTGCAGCGGTATAGTGGGGTGAGGGGGATGGGTGAGGATACAGTAGGTGAGGGCAGAGCTTGTCGTGCAGCGGTATAGTGGGGTGAGGGGGATGGGTGAGGCGGGTACAGTAGGTGAGGGCAGAGCTGGTCGTGCAGCGGTATAGTGGGGTGAGGGGGATGGGTGAGGATACAGTAGGTGAGGGCAGAGCTGGTCGTGCAGCGGTATAGTGGGGTGAGGGGGATGGGTGAGGATACAGTAGGTGAGGGCAGAGCTTGTCGTGCAGCGGTATAGTGGGGTGAGGGGGATGGGTGAGGGTACAGTAGGTGAGGGCAGAGCTGGTCGTGCAGCGGTATAGTGGGGTGAGGGGGATGGGTGAGGATACAGTAGGTGAGGGCAGAGCTTGTCGTGCAGCGGTATAGTGGGGTGAGGGGGATGGGTGAGGCGGGTACAGTAGGTGAGGGCAGAGCTGGTCGTGCAGCGGTATAGTGGGGTGAGGGGGATGGGTAAGGATATAGTAGGTGAGGGCAGAGCTGGTCGTGCAGCGGTAAAGTGGGATGAGGGGGATGGGTGAGGGTACAGTAGGTGAGGGCAGAGCTGGTCGTGCAGCGGTATAGTGGGGTGAGGGGGATGGGTAAGGATATAGTAGGTGAGGGCAGAGCTGGTCGTGCAGTGGTAAAGTGGGGTGAGGGGGATGGGTGAGGGTACAGTAGGTGAGGGCAGAGCTGGTCGTGCAGCGGTATAGTGGGGTGAGGGGGATTGGTGATAGGGTACTGTAGGTGAGGGCAGAGCTGGTCATTCACAGTTTCTACTGGTAAGTTACATTTATCAATGTCTGCTTGCCTCTAATACTTTAGGTACTGATACTCTAGATCACCTGATTTTGCCATCTGCTAAATCACAGCACCTACATGTTGCCTACTCCAAGACCAACACAGTGCAGAAACACCACAATCAGGATTTGTTGCCCAGAACTCACTGGTGGACTGGTGAGTGACCAATCATTACTGCATATTACTGCAATGTTTGTTCTCAACCCCTACTACTTATACAGTGGAACCCTGGTTAACGAGAACAATCCGTTCTGGGACTGTGCTTGTTAACCAAGTTACTCGTTCAGCAAAGCAAGATTTCCCATAGGAAATCACTGCAATGCAGACAATTCCTTCCACAACTTGTTAAATGTGCCATCCTGGTCCCCTATTGTGTCATTCAGCACACACACACGCACACACACATATTTTGCTCATCTTACCTTCCATCACCGGCCTCATGGTTCTTGTAGTTCGCCGCTACAGGATGTGTATCGGGTAACCATCACGACCGATGTTTCCTCCGCTGTCAGCTGCTACTCAAAGGCAGCGCGCTGGCCAATCAGGCAAGTAGCTCCTGCCTTTGATGTCAGCGCTCTGGCAGCGGAAGCCCCGGCATCGGTCACAATGGTTACCCGATACACATCCTGTAGCGGCGAACTACAAGAACCATGAGGCCGGCGAGGGAACGGAAGGTAAGGTGAGCATATGTGTGTGTGCATGCGTGTTTGTGCGTGCATGTTTGTGTGGACTGCCAGAGCTGGTTAGAGCGTGGTGGATGTACGGAACCGGAAGTGTGTGCAGAGTATTTGCTCATTCAGAAAAGCTTGCTCGTAAACTGAGTTACAAATTTACAGCAAGCTTTGCTCGTTAGGAGAAATACTTGCTAACTGGGTTACTCGTTAAGCGAGGTTCCACTCTACTCCTGTTTACACGGGAGATGTGCAGTCAGTCCCCACGTCTTTTTATAGTTGTATCACCGCAACAATCATCCAAGAGGCCTTTAATATGGTGCAGTTATCAGGCAGAAAAGAGGCCAGGTTACTGCTCATGATATATAATTGTTGTATAAATCATAATGTTGACATCAACAGAAATGGTGTTGCTTTCACAGCTTTTTTTTAGGATAAAATGGCTAGTAGGGATCAAGCCCAAGAACTTTCAGGTGAACAGGCACCTCCATCCAAGAAGCACAAGTCTGGAAGTCAGAAAAGAAAAGAGAAGCAGTTATTCGAAGAGAAAGTGAAGAAACTTACTACCATTGATTGCTTCTTTAGGAAATCCATACAAACGGACAGTGGAGAGTCTACCAGTTGCAATACATCAGGTATTCAACCAGATACGAGTGTCTCTGTGGAAGCATTTTTTAATACTGACGAAGTTAATCCAGAAATTGAAGATTCTTCACATCAGCAACTCGTTCTTGGTCTTTCTGAACCTCATCCAGAGCTAACTGATGATCCTGCTGAATGGCCTGATACAATTTCTGATGCGCTGAGATGCCAGGCAATTAAAAGGGGTCCCAAACAAGTGAGATTGGATAATTTCCCGCTCACAGACTTTTCTGATGGTTCAAAGAGACGCTTCGCTAGTACTCATTACCACAGGTTGATGGGTACTGGAATAAAGGTTTTACGAGACTGGCTTATTTACTCCGCACTTGGAGATTGCATATATTGTTTCTGTTGCCGGTTGTTTGACAATGAAGCAAAATCCGTGTTCTCAAGTCCTGGTGGTTTTAGAGACTGGAAACATGTCAGTGGTAAGGGATCTTTACACTCCCATGAAGTATCCAGCCATCATTTTACTAATTATGCAAAATGGAAAGAGCTTGAAGCAAGATTAACATCGGAAAGAGTCATTGACAAAGATTTGCGTAGGCAAATCCATTTGGAAGAACAACGTTGGCGTGAAGTTTTGTTGCGAATACTGAAGGTGATTCGTTGGTTGGCAAAAAACAATCTCCCATTCAGAGGATCATCAGATACTGTATTCACAGAACACAATGGGATTTTTCTCCAGTTACTCGAACTGATCTCTGAATTTGATTTGGTTCTGAAAGAACACTTGCAGCGTGCTAAAGAAGGCACAAATGTGCATTATTTGAGCAAAGATATGCAAAACAACTTTTTAAAGTTGATTGGAGATGCAGTAATTAACATAATAATGGAGAAAGTAAAGCGAGCAAAATTTTTCAGCATAATTGTAGACTGCACACCAGACATCTCTAAGCAAGAACAGTTGTCCCTTGTGCTGCGATATGTTGACATTGATGAAATTAGCAAAACAGTGGAGGTCAAAGAAAGTTTCTTGGAATTTCTGCATGTCACAGACACAACTGGAAGAGGCCTAGCAACAGTTGTGTTAGAAAGATTGACGGAACAGCATCAGTTGTGTGTCTCGGATATTCGTGGCCAGTGCTATGATAATGGAGCTAATATGAGGGGACAATACAAAGGAGTGCAGGCCATTGTTTTGGAGAAAAACCCTCTTGCATTTTTTGTTCCATGTTCTCCACATAATTGGAATCTTGTAGTGGTACATGCTGCAGAGAGTTCCAGCCACTCAAAACAGTTTTACGATCTTCTGAGTCACATTTATTCATTCTTTTCTGGAGCAACTAAGAGGTGGGAAGTGGCCTCTGAGCATTTGTCCCAATTAACACTAAAGGCTCTATCTCAGACACGATGGTGTGCTCGGCTTGAATCTGTGAAAGCCGTTTTGTTTCAGTTTCCTCAGCTTGTTGAAGCTTTAGAAGTCTTTGTACATGGCACTAAATATTCCAGTGACACATACAGCGAAGCAAAGAATCTATTGGATTCACTATGCACGTACCCTTTTGTTGTATCATTATGTGTTTGGTATGACATTTTGCTGCAGGTTAACCGAATCAGCCTGGCTGTACAGACGAAGACTTTGGACCTTTCCAACGTAATTCCACTGGTTGAGGCCACAACTACTGCCTTTACAGATTATTTGACACTGGGGTTCAAACAAGCAGAAAGTAGAGCTGCAGATATATGCAAGAAGCTTGATATACCCACCGAGTACCCAGCAAAGAAAATTCGGAAAAAAACTCGGCAATGCAATGATAAAGATTGCCAAGAGCCAGCATGCCAGCAAGCAAGTGGAATATTATATTTAAGTCCAAGAGCAGAGTTTGAAGAAACATTCTTCAAGCCTTTACTTCAAACTGTGCTTGAGGAAATCGAAACAAGATTCATTTTCTTAAAACACTTCACTGACAAGTTTGGATTTCTTAATGACATCAAGAAAGCAGCAACTGACTTGCCGACATTACAACAACAGTGTTACAACTTTGCTGATCCAGCAATTGATGGAGAGATTATGTTGGAGGAACTGAAGAACCTTGGTAGGATGCTGCCTGATCATCTCAATCCACAGGAAGTATTGAAATATTTGTTTTCTAACTCACTGAACCTGGCATTCCCAAATCTGGTGTTGGCAGTGAAGCTACTGCTAACCGTGCCCGTTTCAGTTGCGTCAGCTGAAAGAAGCTTCAGCAAACTGAAGCTTATTAAAAACTTCCTTAGGTCCCAGATGTCTCAAGACAGGTTAAATGCATTGGCCATTCTCTCAATTGAGTCACAAGAAACAGAATGTGTTGATTTTAATCAAGTTATACATTGTTTTGCTGCTGAAAAAACCAGGAGAAAAGTTTTTTAGCGATTTTCAAATCAAATCTACGGTTTGTCGCGCCATTGCACTAATGTTTTTATGTTCTTATTTTTATGGCTCTTAGGCTGCATTTTTGCACATTGCACTTATTGGGGTCAATCGTCAGTATTACAAACCCAACCTGAAGGGAATTCAAAACACAAATACTGATGTGATGCTGCAACCCATTTTGTATTTCCTTCAGTTTTTGCACTTTTACAAATGTTCTACATTCATGTTTTCCAAAGTTTACTTTAAAAAGTTTATTAAAAAATGTTCATATTCAATGTGTGCAGTTTTTTTCTTTGCAGGGAGTTCAGCTAAGAATAAAATTGTGACTGGGAACTAAGGGAGGGGGAAGGTAACAAGTATTGGCACATAAGGGGTTGACTTACATAAATCCCTTCTGATATTGTAGAATTTATTGTATATATCACTCACGTAATGTAAGAAGTAAAACTTTTTTCATTGTACTATACCTATTTTTCTCCGTCATATCTGTGCATCGTGAATCAAGGTATGTATTAAAGGGGCCCACTGAGACCTTTTCGCCCAGGGCCCACAAAAACCTGGAGCCGGCCCTGCTCAGTATGCAGCTTTCTCTGCCCTCCCGACCTCCAGCAGTCCTCTCTCTTCAGCACAGGTGAGGGCACTACTTAGCACAGTCTAGGAGGGCAGAGGGACACCAGTGGGGATCTCAACCAGCAGTTCAGTGATCCGTGCTACCTGAGGGGGGTGAAGGGGGGGGGAGTGTGGACCACCCCGACGTACCCCTGATACAGTCTCTGTTCCTGGCCTCAGCTCTTAGTGGCAGGCTCTAGCCCAGCACTGCTGTGTTTTGTCTTCCTCACTGTAATCTGGCCAGAGCAAGGGAGTCTCCACAGCAGGATTCCTGGGTCAGGGGATCCTCCAGTCTCTACCCCAGTGCGTCCGCCAGACCCTCAATCTGTCTCTCACCCAGCTTTTTCTCAGGGAGTCTCTTGCAGAGGCAGCTATCACCCAGCAGCTGTGTCTTTGGGGTGTTGGATGGGCACAGATCTGTCCCTGATTCTTAGTATGATCTCTTGCAGGTGCAGGAGCTCCTCACCACACGTCCTACATCCTCAGCGCCGGAACAAGAAGTCCCCCAAAGGTAGTGTCTTAATTGAGTAGTTTATAGTGTTGAGTGACCACTACCATGCTCGGGTGCTCAGTATTCGTAACGAGCAGTGATGAGCGATCACTACCATGCACGGGTGCTCGGTATTCGTAGTGATGAGCGAGCACTACCATGCTTGGGTGCTCAGTACTCGTAACGAACAGTTGGATGCTTGGATGGAGCAACTTGAGTATAATGGAAGTCAATGGGAAACTGGAGCATTTTTCCCAGAAGATTTCCATTCCATTATAATCAGTACACGAAACGTGCCCATCTGAGCATCCAACTACTCTATGAGTAACAAGCACCCGAGCATGGTAGTGCTTGTTCATCTCTAGTAGCTTGTACTATGTGTGTTGATCAATTTTCTTGTATCCTGATTTCTATCATGAAGCTACATTTTCATTTGAACAGCATTTTTTTCTTTGTCTATGTTTGTGGCGGCATGTGTTTCATATTAGTCATTTGTCTTGAAGCAAAGACAGTAGGTGAAGTGAATAACAGACTGGTTTCATTACACTGAGCAGTGATTCCATGGCTCCTGAGCATAGCTATGTAGGGAGCAGTCCTTTACATCTAATGGAGACAAAAGTATTTTCATGTTAAATGCAAAAGGACATCTATCTCATTTGTAACTTTGACAGCTAAGGGGAATAATAACAGACAGAATAATAAACTGGAAAAAATTGGAATATTAGGCTAGAAATGCTAAGAAAAAAAGCTTGTTAAATGAGAATTGGAAGAGCATTTACACCAATTGTTAATAAAAAATATAATTATAATTAAACTACAATCATACAAATCAATTTAATTACCACTATTTTAACCCCTTAATGACCAATGACGTACATACACGTCACAAGCAGGTGTCAGTTCCCGAATCATTAAGTGCTATGTGCATCATGGATTTAAACTGCTACTGTGTGAACACATGCAGTGACAGCTCTGTGCCCACAGCGGTCACTGACCACTGACTGACACTATAAGAGATGCGGGGACCCATTTCAGTGGTGCCCGCTTGCTGTAATTGGTCAGTCAATCTGAAATATGAACACTTCCCGCGTGATCACTGCACGTGCATGCAGCCCCTGGCTGATTAACCCACTAGATGCAGCTATCATTTGTGGCATTTAGAAGGTTGTGAGAGAGAGGGGATGGAGATGGTGAGACCTTAGACTGGGATGGAGATTTGTCTTCCAACAAGACAATGATCCCAAACATAAAAGCAAAATCTACAATGGAATCGTTCACAAATAAACGTATCCAGGTATTAGAATGGCCAAGTCAAAGTCCAGACCTGAATCCAATGTTCACAAACGCTCTCCATCCAACCTCACTCAGCTCCAGCTGTTTACAAAGGAAGAATTGGCAAGAATTTCAGTCTCTCGATGTGCAAAACTGATAGAGACATACATCAAGCGACTTGCAGCTGTAATTGCATGAAAAGGGGGCGCTACAAAGTTTTAACTTAAAGGGCCCGAATAATATTGCATGCCCCAATTTTCAGTTATTTATTTTTTACAAAAACTTAAAATAAGCAATAAATATCGTTCACCTTTACAATTGTGTCCCACTTGTTGTTGATTCTTCACCATAAAATAAAAAAAATTATCTTTATGTTTGAAGCCTGAAATGTGGGAATAGTTTGAAAAATTCAAGGGGGCCGAATACTTTCGCAAGGCACTAGAGAAACAGAAAGGTAGAATCAGCTCACCCAGATCACATGGAGACTCCAATGAAGGACAGGTGCACGGGAAGGCCGGCCCGGCCAAGAAACTCCAGGAAAAAGAAAAAAAAAAAAACGAGACACGAGTGCTGGATTTTTTTCTTTTTCTTTTTCCTGGAGTTTCGCAAGGCACTGTATATCAATTCCAATGCATGAGACCAATGATAAAAATTATAAAAGTTAAAGTGCCATAGTGGCACTAAGTAAAAAAGAAAAAGTTTAAAAAAATTGTCAAAATTATTAACCCCCCAAAAAAATAAAGAACAAAAAATACTACACCAATAAAATAGAATTTTTATGTAAAAACAAAAATGAACTAATAAAGTACACATAAAATGACACGATCTATAAAACTGTTACACTATTTAACACCTGCAATGAATATCGTAAAAAATCTTACAAAATATAATGTGATCTAAAAGACAAATGTAAATGAATATAGTATCTCTGACAATTTCATCTTGTTCTTCAAAAAACAAGTCACCACATAGGTCCATTACTGGAAAAAATAAAAAAGCGATAGCTCCCAGAATACAGGGATGAAAAAACAATACTTTTTCTATAAAACTGTGTTTGTGTAAAAGTAGCAAAACATAAAAATATTATATAAATGTATCTGTGTAATTGTACTGACCTAAAGAGTAAAGCTTTCTGATCACTTTTATCACATGATTAAATTTCTGAATTGCTAGCTTTTGTTCTGAGTAGAAAGCAATCAAAAAACATGATGTCCTTAAAAATGATACCAATATTTAATGTGTGATAGTTGGTAAACATAAAAAAAAAACGATATAAGTCTGGTATCGCTGCAATCTTACGCATTAGCATGGGAGATTTGAATGCCAAAGACGGCCACGGCACACATGGAACCGTTATTACTTTGGACTTGATGATTGACTTTTGTATGATGAATGAACTGTCCATCATTGACACCTTCTTCCAAAATCATAAACGGGGATTCTGATTCTATAAATGTACATCATCGAATGGGGTCTATAAGAATCAGATCGACTACATATGTGTCTGCCAAAGATGTAAATCGTAGATCATTAATGAGAAACCAAGGCCAAGAGCTGACTGTGGGATCATGAACTTTTGACAGCAAAGATTAGAGTCAAGCTGTGCAAATTGACTAGACAACAGGTCAGTTCGAACTTCAATTTGACCAAAATTCCTGAAGATTTTTGATCTGCAAAACTGATTTCTATCTCTGAACATGGATGAAAGCAATCCTCAGGAATTATGGACACATAAAGAATATTATTACTGAAGAAGCCAGAATGAAGATAAACAAGAGACAGAAGAGACCCTTGCAGCCATAGTTAACAGAATAAACCCTAAAGATCATCAAAGAAAGATGAATGGCAAAAGGCAGGGCCAGATTAAGGTTGGTGGGGACCCCTGGGCAGAAAATCTGGTGGGGGCCTAATAACGTTAACATTTCTAGCCATAACAGTAGAGCATGAACTGTAGCATTTAGATATAAGTACTGCACCTCAGACTCACATTCCCCCTCCTCAGCATACTGTGCCCTCCATACTGTGCTCTAAAGGGTACTTTACTTGCTGCGACATCGCTACCGATATATCGTCGGGATCACGTCGTTAATGACGCATATCCAGCGCCGATAGCGACATCGCAGCATGTGACACTAATGAGCGACGATCAACGATCGCAAAATTGTTCCAAAACGGTGATCCTTGACACGTCATTCATTTCCTTAATATCGCTGCTGCCACCGGTGCAATGTTGTTCCTCGTTCCTGCGGCATCACACATCACTATGTGTGACACTGCGGGAGCGACGAACATCTCCTTACCTGCATCCACCGGCAATAAGGAAGGAAGGAGGTCTGCGGGATGTTACGTCCCGTTCATCTCCGCCCCTCCGCTTCTATTGGCCGGCTGCTTAGTGACGCCACAGTGACATCGCTACAACTCCGAACGCACCTCCCCCTTAAAGGAGGGATTGTTCGGCAGTCTCGGCGACGTTGCTGCACAGGTATGTGCGTGTGATGCTGCCGTAGTGATAATGTTCGCTACGGCAGCGATCAACAAATGTCACGTGAGCGACGGGGGCGGGAACTATCACGCTCGACCTCTCTAGCAATCGCTAGCGATGTCACAGCG